>NW_008752001.1:8171-50621 GCF_000715545.1 Opisthorchis viverrini | reverse complement strand
GAAACTCACATCACATCTTATATACTATATCATGTTTTCATTACTATGCATTCTGGCAACGTTGTCATAGAGGGTTGAGGTAAACGAGCAAACGCGTGATCGTGCTTTCGGTGTCGGATACCCCTACTACCAGGATTCGCCGGGCTTTTTATGCATTTTCTATTGAAGGAGCAGAGATTGATGACATGGTTGTCGTGCCTCATGAGTCGAACTTCAATCTGCAGATCGCGGCGAATGCAAATACTATCCCAATAGAACAGCATCAATGACTCTTATCGGACCCAAACATTGTTAAGTATGAATTTCCCTAAGCTATTCGTTCCGTAAATGATAGTTTCCTATGGATCTGCTTTTATTCAGGAATGAATAAAACGAAACACAAGAAACTCGAAGCCAACAATGAAGGACCGGAGTATTATGAATGAGGTGTTCCTTTTCCCGTAAATACTTAGTATTGGCTGGCTCCTGGGACGAATTACAACTCCTCCGGACAGCCGTCAGTGTGAGGCGTATCTGCCGTTGAAGGAGAAACTAGAATCAGAAAAAAATCCACTGTGTTTGACTAGGCACTTCTAGTCCTGCATAAGATTCACCACTATTCACCATACTACTGGTTCTCAAATACGGTGTTAATCGGTCTGTAGTATGTATGTGAACTTCGGGACAAATATCTCTCCGTGAAATGAATGCAAAAATTCAACTCTACGCATTATTTTGAGATGATACTAAGAACGGGCGGAAAACGACCGCTCCCTTCACATGCAGAAGTCTTGCGTTTTAAGCTTTTATTGCACAGTGTCTCGAAGTGCTCACTGCTGTTTTATAATTGACTACTAGCTGATTTATGGCTGCATCCATATAATGCCAAAATGCCTCATAAAAGCGAGAGCAAAGTTTAGAAGATACTGAAAGCCTGAGCCTTTATCTATGGCCCTTGGAGAACTTAACGTGGGGGATTTCAAGGGCCAAAGATGTACTGTGGCGGTTGGAGAAGGGCTTGTTCAATTAATAGGGTAACATTTCTGCAATTCGTTCGTTAAGTGTATTTTTTCCGTGTTCGTTTAATTAGCACGCACGAATCCCTATGTGACTACACTCCCACACTTCATCGTTGCAATCGGTGTCAAAACAAACGCTCCGGTCAGAGGTAGCTGTGAACCAATTGCCAGTCTAGGTGAACGGACAAATAGCCACGTGACTAAAAACCAATGACAAGCACTGGAGATACGAATAGATCAAAAGCTTGCAGTAAGACATGATACAATTTAATAGCAGAGGGACAAGCTGTGTATACCTACAAAACTCCACTTTTTAATCCGCAAAACAGACGTGATCGGTTGAGAGGTATCCGGTATATGATGGTGAAGGCTTGCTCCTTGTCTATGACATGACTGGTTTCAGTCAAATGTAATGACAGGTACGATCCAGACTACTAACGATCGCAGAGGCACTTGGAATCCGACTGCTGGATCCGCAACTTTGCATCCAAAAGAAACTTGTGCGACCTCTGAACTTGAACTGGCCTACGAAACATCCGGTCCCACAAGTCTGTCCGACATTGACGTCACCTACCTGATTCCTTGACTCATGGCCCACTCCCTCATTCAACCAGCTTTCCTTTGATTTATATTTCTCTAAAGCGTATGTAACCTCGATCTTAACTCTTTCCAAGTGATTTCTCTTATCATATAAATTTGTGATGTATTAGCCACAGAAAACAAGCTTCGTTCGCTACCTTCTTCGTTCTCAGAACTTTGTAAAAGTCAGAATATATCACGACACACGTAACATGAAAGAAAAATACGCCCAGAGGTGGACTCGAGAAGCCGACTGGTATGAAGGAGGCCAGCTTTCGAATTTTAATCAAAGCTATACATCGTTTCAATCCTGAAACCGGTGGAAATGAGTGTAGTGGCACATGAGATTGTGAAAATCTGTGGATTTATGGCAGTGCCTTGCCGTTCTGATGTTCTGAAAGTTCTGAAAGTTCTCTGAGAGTGGGACTAGTTCATACGGCTTCACCAGACATCGAATCACAGAAGGTGCAAAAGATTCACCAGGCCAAGATTTACTAAGCAATGTTATATCGTTTCATTCGACAGCATCTCAGAATAAATATTCCGCTTATCAGTGTCAACGAGGTATTCTAACTTTTCCACCTGTTCCCTTATGTTGTCCCTGACTATGCCTGATTTCGTAATTTTAGGGCATCGAGAAGTAATCCGACCCTGAACCAGCGTTTCGGTAATGGCATCACTGGATTATAAAAACCAGATTCTACAGACAGGGATGACATTTTGAAGGTCTCAAGAATTAGCCCTCTGTTGGTCATCTAATTACCGGAAGACGACAGTAAACACTGCTTGTGCAAAATTCACTGCAGTTGGGACACGTATATACGTTACATTACCGGACAACATTGCTCTATTAAGATGGAAGGGCTGCTCTTTAGTTATGGCCAAGAAGGGAAATTCTCTTTGGGGGCTATTGAGTTACAGGATAACCCAATTGATACGAAAAGTTATCTGGTGACTATCGTCAAGGAATCATGACTTGGTTGTTAGAAGAGACTAGTGAGGGAGAAGAGTAAGAATTATTGCAATGGCTGTTTGACAAAGTGCGTAATCTACAGAACAATGGAACATTTCAGCGGAATGCCAGTGATATTATTTCAGTGGATCTCAGAGGTAGAGTTTATGAACCTGAGAAAACTGAATGAGCGGTCACCTGATTTTTACAGTCAACTGAATCCAGCTGGTGTGTGGAGTGCGAATAACCTGCCTATGTTCAGAGCTGATGGAAGGATCGTCTATTCAGCCCATACTTCGTGATTAGTATTGCAGTACTGTATTTGGTATTAGGCTGACAGTAAGCTAGACGTGAGTAGGTATTGGTTTTTACGAGAAAAAACTGTTTGACACGCATGTGACCTGCTTCATTTAGCTGAGTTATTGTACTTTCGAAGCGATAGGTGGACGGACCTGAATTTCGGTGAGGATATGAGTTGAGCGCTTAATGCTACCTATTTGCACGCGCATCGTTACCTATCTCTCCTGGAAATTTTAAAGAGGAGGTACTTCCAACAGCAGCAAAGGACATGTGATGTCGAGGTAGTTCTATATCCAAGGTGAAAATCATTCAAACTGTAATTCCTCGACTGTTGGTCAGATGACGTTAGTCAGTGATTCGCGGAAAGTTCAGATGGGATGAGGAGCGTGTCAGGTTAGACAAATCAAGCTTTCGTCGATAATTCAACCACTTTTAACATAGCTAGTCTATATGCAGCCAGATATTGCGGGAACTTCAGGTGGTCAACTCAGGTGATGGATCCTTTGAGTCCTAGGGAGTTCCAGGCAAGGTGTGTTCACTTCTTTAATTTGAACAACGAATACTTCGCCTGAAACAGTCGCCAGTTTGGAAGTAGCACAGCGTTTCCTCGTTTCTTTCGTGAACACCAAAGAAAAGTTCGAGTTTTTGAGACGGCTTCGAGACTTCGCAAATCGGCTTATGATAAGCATACTCGGCAACAATATCACGGACTGCACACCGATAAGCATAAATTGTCCTAATGTGTTCCTTATCGAATAGTTTCTTTCTAGGTATGGATAGCGAGTTCACCATCCATTATAATAATCAAATGAATATACTGGAGGAGGAGAGATGGGGCGAGATAGCTCAGGTGGTTGGAGCGAGAATTTACTGACCGAAAGGTCCGTCTTTCGAACCCAACCTCTGAATCTCGACTTCCCCTATCTAGGCGTGGGCAACCTGGCAGTATCCCAGCCCTCGTTCTTCCTTTGGGTGGCATGGAAGCTGGTCACCGAAAGGGTGTTACAGCTGAACGCTTATATGTATCAAATAATATTCATCAAATATTACAATTTATGGTTCGATGCTCAGGCCCAGCACGCCAGTCATCTTGATTACAGCAGAGGCGCAAGCCACCATCTGCAAACGTCCGCACCAAAAGTTGAACGCCTACGGTAAACTTCCATTAACTGGTAGGAGAAAATCTAATCTCAAACAACGGGTGTCATTTTCTCTGAGTGATTTTTATCCGTGCATTCACATGAATGAACCCGGTCAACAGTTTCACCTTGATGCCCCTTTTAACGTGTAAATTTTAACGGTAGTCCGTATATTACACCAAGCTGCTTTTCACACCGATAAATTAACTCATGAATATGATAATCCGATAAGGGAAAGATTCCTAGGATGGAGTCCTTTCATCCGCTTGACCCATCCAGCCCCACGGAGAGTCCGTCACAGCTAATAGAGGTGGAACTAATATTTTGCCTTGTTTACCAATAAAAATGTCCTAGGTGCGAGTGGATGAAATATGTCCTCTTAATCGAACTCTGTTTTGGCTCATCTGACAAGTGTTGTGAGCTGTCCGTTCTGAGTTAATTACTGCCTTGAGCCAACCAGCTCACAGTTACATGCAGAGTGGAACCAGGTTATTTGCGTCTTTGTCTCCACCGAGCAACTTAACTGAGATATATGAAAACAGCAATGGTTAACAGCACCTGATTGGAAAACTTCAAGAATATCCGTGGAACCTGTCTCATTGGAATAGTGTTTAACTAGGCGGCCAAACAATTGCGTACTTTGTTTGACATTGAATGACGAGCCCTTGCCCTTGAGCATTTTCGGAGAGTTCAGTTGGAACAACTTTGATATGAGGTATCTCAACATTACTGAATGTCTGAACAGCCTGTAAGTGCACTGACAATACTGGCTGAACTAATGTGACCGGTCTGTCTGCAGCTCACACATTCAACTCAACCGTGGTATGATGACTGAACAACCCCATGATGAGCACCAAATTAAGATACATTCTTCAGCAAACGAAACAGCGCCTGCAGAGTGTACAGACAGTCGGCTGGTGGTGGCAGACCATAATTTACCTCTCACGTAGATGCACGGATTACGGACCTCTTGCGGAACCGGGATAGGAATAAATTCAAGCGATCATCTTGCCTAAAGACAATAGTCTCAGAATCAGGCAGATAAACCCACTAAAGCAACCTGTCCCATTTCCTGGAACGTCCTTCTGGAAACTGATGTGGTTTCGCGATTATTTTATTATTACACTGACAGCTAACAGACTCCTTTAGATATAACAAGGCGGAATATGCGTCTGGTCCACAGCGCCACCAATAACCAAACTATTAGGTCAACCCGACTGAGCTTAAGCAATCGTGCTGATTGTCAGTGCTTTGCCTCTCACGGGAGTAGGTCTTCCACAGATGCAGACTGTGTTGAATACAGACAGCACTTAAATGCTTGTTCTTCGGGCTGCAACGCACATGTCTTCGCTTGAACCAGCAAGCGCGAGCTCTCTGGTCTTTTCTGTCCAGGAAGGTTTCGTCGTACACATCCTCAATTCACGACCGACCTTTGAGTCTCAGTCAATCAGAAGTCGACCGGTATGATTATATTGCTATGACTTGGGTTTTCGCCCTGGTCTCATTTTGAGTCAAGCTAGGAAGATATCTCTATCAATATGATGTACTTGACACCACTTGGCATACCTAGCTGTTGCTCGGGAGGCAGTTATTCTGGCTAGTGAGCCGACAAAGTAGTGGGTAGGTGAGAGAAGATGGACAATTTTTGGTTCTACAATGTGGATCAACATGATAGTGCAAGTCGCACTCCAACAGTGCGAGAGTTGTTTCGTTCAGTAGAAGATTGAGAACGACAGAGAGCCCAAAATTTACGGTCACCTCGGCAACCGTAGTCCGGCAGGGGCTGTGTAGATATGAGCGGTTGGAGATAACGAGACATGCTCTAAATACTGTCCAGTACCAAGCCTGCCGATTACTGCACAGGGGTTAAGAGCGCCGCCAGTTATCATTACAAGACTTCAGAAGAGAGCACGACCAGTTCTTCACTGCTGGGATATAACGATCTTATTTTCTGTCCTCCCAAAGTTTGGGGTTCTAGATATTTCACTTCCGATCGCTAAAGCAGACGCCGGAGTACGTTAGGGAATTCCCCATTCAATTGGTTAACCTTTCATAGTGCAAGTCAATCCAGTTTTCTCAGCAATATCAGCATTCAGAGGGAAAACCTCATGATGAGAGGTTGATAAATTTCCGTAGGTCAGCAAATTAAGAGAGCACGACCAGTTCTTCACTGCTGGGATATAACGATCTTATTTTCTGTCCTCCCAAAGTTTGGGGTTCTAGATATTTCACTTCCGATCGCTAAAGCAGACGCCGGAGTACGTTAGGGAATTCCCCATTCAATTGGTTAACCTTTCATAGTGCAAGTGAATCCCAGTTTTCTAGCAATATCAGCATTCAGAGGGAAAACCTCATGATGAGAGGTTGATAAATTTCCGTAGGTCAGCAAATTCGGCTGGTTACCACTGGCGTAATTGCATAATTCATCAGAGGTTGATAATATCCACTCACCCTAGCAGGGAATTCGTGAGCCCACGTTTTACCCAGTTGAGAAGGCTTTAAAAACAAACAATATCCTGGGCCTGAGCAGGCTGTATTTACCATTCTTCCAGTGACAGATCGAGTGTTCACTGCCAACATGATTATCCGACCAAATCCGGCTGTTCCGCTTCACTAAAATGATAACGAGAGGGAGGGCGTCATAAACGAGTACTCGGAGTTGAAAACAATCAGTTCTTTGGCAGCAAAACGCACCGGTATTTCTGAAGAACAATGCTAAACGAGCCGGTTAAGACTGTTTCTGCACTGCATGAAGGGCAACACTGCTGAACACGTGAGTCTGTTACATCCATAAAGGTGTGTACTTATCATCCACCACTGTGCTATCCAATCAGCTGCCTCAACTTAGTATCTACCATTTTTCTGAGATACAATGTGTACTCAAGCTGTGTTAGTACAATACTTCAGGAGTAGGAATTTCCACTATGCTCAGATAAGTTGCAGCACCATGTAGCAAATTAGTTCAGTGTTTTTACGTGTGGCCTCACGTTTCCCCAGCACAGTGATTGTAAGTTTTCTTGTCTGGAACCCCTGGAAGGAATCAAGATAGCTATGCACTCCGAAATTTTCGTGGAGAAGTGAACTCATGTCCCAGGTGTCTTAGCTACATAGCTTACTGATTCCGTTCCAATTATGCCCCAAGTAACGGAAGTCTTGAACAACTTGTCCTACTTGCGCGTTAAGTTATTTTGTTTTTTTCTGCGACTCTCCAAGCAGTAAATAAAGTTGGACAGCGTTCTACATGTCAGCTTTGTAGTAGCCTAACATCTGTTATGTAGTAAGGTTTTTGGCACTTTCTGTAAAAAAAGCTACGCACAAGTATAGCTATTCACGGGGATAATACATCTCCTGAAGTTTTATATAAGGGTGACTTGAAAATCTTGTTTCACCAGTAATAAATACGATAGGGTTGTTCCAGGAACCATGGAAACCTATAGTCTGGAAAGAGATACCCTGTTGGTAGTGTGGGGAGATGTGGAAAGTTTCTTGAAGATTTTGTCCCGTAGGTTCATATAATCTATAGAGCCGCCAAGAGAGGCTTTCATCCTCATTGAAATTCACCGACAGTGCGCATCTTAAGAAACTCCGGGGAGTTTCAAACTGGCGAACACCTGGCTAATGGTGTGAACACTCGACCGTTCAACATTAGTGCCCGACAGACCTTTTGGAGACGCGTACTATAAACAGAACTGATAAGCTACCAGATATAGTCAGTATTCTGGCTGCACAAACCCATTTCCTAAAGAATAACATATTGTGTTTGTCACACTGTTCGAGAAATGCGGTGAATTAAAGGGAAGTTATCCTTTAGGGAGTGATGTTGCGTGCGTTTGAAGAAAATATGACTAGCTTAGTTATACTGATGGCGGCTGATATGACCGCATAGCTCATCGTGAAAGTATTCGACCGGGGGTTTTGATAGAACAAAACTGAGCTGATTAACTGATAAAAGACTCTGAATATTCCCGACATAGCAGAGTTCCATCGTTGTGGATGGCATGTCAGAAAATGTTACAAAGTAGACCCACAAATGCAATCATTTAGTCTTCTCTATACATGCGTTTTCCATCTGCGCTTGGGAAACCTGTGGTACCCAAATGCATAACTGATGTTCTAACAACAAGGTAGAAAAGCAAGCAACCCGACAACTTACATCATTTCAACAATTGCCCTCAGTTGCTGTGGAAGAAATTTGAATCCATTTCATTTTTATCGAGCAAATGACCTTCGACGAGGAATCTGGGTACATTCTACCAGTGTGCTCAAAGGAAACATTACAGATGCAGACTAAACAGCCTACGAAGGTGGACGGGGATGAGAACGGTGAAGGTGGTGGCGATAAGTATGAGAAGGCAGAAAGGAAAAAATTGTGATGAGATTGATCATCATGATGATGAGGCTGCTGCCATTTTCGTTGCTACTGAAACTAGTGGATGCACTCGGAAATACTCTTCACATGCACTGATCCTATTTTCAGCCGTTTGTAAATTACAGTATCGTTCAGATTCATACCTTCAACAACTACCAGTCACTTATGGAACTGGCTGATATCAGACTAGCACCAGCTACTGGTGAAAGGAAGAAGGCTCTCGCTGAGGAGTTGTTTATTAGGGGAGCAATTGCAGACTATTGGACAGGGGAGGAAAACTCTCATATGCTTCTTGTTTACAAAACTGAATACTCATCTTCTCCTCGAACGCATCTTCCTAAACTTTTCTGGATATGCATTAACTGTTACTCGAATGCAAGCCAATGCTACAAAGCGACTTCACAATTCCGTAATAGATCTCACCTTTCAAGAGATACGAAGCGGGTTTACGAGAGAACATACTACTCGCATGCCTCCAATCAGTGATATCAACGTTACACCAGTATCTAAGTTGGGATCAACTAGAAGCTATTTTGGGTTGTCGCATCCGCCGATTTGTGCTGCTAGATATTATTTGGTTTATGTCATTCTACTCATAAAGGACGGTGGTTAACAGCATTTACACGAAGAAATGTCTTTTCTCAAGAGGTGTCATAAATTTCTGGAGGTACTGAAGTTTGGATGATGAGCTCAAGTGCGTGTGACAACCTGTCAACAACAGCCATCATATTGTGCGAAAGATGGTCCATTCTGATGAATACCATTCGTATCAATTCGTTTCCAATTCACTGTTGCAGTTTACTTGAAAAAAATGTTTGGGGTAGATCAAACTCCTGGACACAAAACGCTCGTTGTTCAGTTTGATCAGCCTTCAAATATGGATACATTTACTGCTCCTTATTTAGTTCGTGAGTTCCTTTGCTAGGGCAAGGATGACGGATAATAGATGGCTTTTTCGTGACATTCCGAGGGACACACATCATGATTTTTGTGGTGGAGCTATCGCATACCAGTGTGCTCTGCTTTCAAGGGATCATCAGCCCTCATTTCCTGCATTTGGAACCCATACCACAGAGTGCTCAACCAGCTGACCACTGAACCGTCACCACCAACCAAGACACCGGCTAGCTGTCGTACTTGAGCCTCCCAATTATGTCACTGGATATCAGATGGGCAACATTGTCACTCTGTACTTTAAGTCCCCAGCTCACATAACTTGATGTTCCGTGACAAAAGTATTTAGACCATATATAAAAGAAGATAAATCAAGTTGCTCTCCATGCAGACGCAAACGTACCCTTGGACTCCAAGCTGCTAGCATTGAAACAGTTCCGTGAACTCCGGCTTCACGGGCATCAGGCGGTCAGAACACGTCTTTGTTTGCTTGCCTTCTCCCTTTTTATTCTTTGAAATATTCTTGGTGTGCTACTAGAACAAAGCACTTTGTTGTTATCCGGTGTGCTTGCCTCCATGAACAGACGATCTAGTTGCGTGGTATACGATCCAATTTCTAATTCCAGCCAAACATGAGTCATTTCCACCCGATGGCCTACTCAAGTAATAAAACGATTGACTTTTAATAGACAGTAGCATACTTAGGGGCTAACAGTGACTGTTGGATGGAGAAAACCACGACTAACGGTGTATGGCGGTGCTTAATTGCCCAGCTGACCTATGATTGCCGGCATCTGAGGATATCGGGCATTTGGTTAACATTCTGAGGTGTGTGGATCTCAATAGCCACGGTTGGAATACTCTGTTCACCTAACTATATTGAGAACGTCTCCGGTAAATGTTATTCCACATGAATGCTCAACTATTCGTCCCTAATGCTGTGCAGTCTTGACTTCTATAATGAAGTCCTGCATGCAGACAAGACTTTACGAGATTACAACTCTGAGGCAAAACGGTCAACAGCCTTGAAGATATTATGTTAAACAGATGTTCTATCCCTTTAATCAATTTAAGTGCAGCCGGAGCAAATTTTGATCACACTATAGTAATTTTCAGTAAGCCCAAATGATACTATGCATTTCCAATGAAAAGTTAACCGTATTCAATTGTTAAGTTGAATGAACATTGGACGTCAGTCCGTTGCTTACACAATAAACGCTTCTCATAGTTGCGTCTAAAAGAGGAGAAACAGTAAAAATGTTTGAAAATGAATACTTTGTTGGGTGAAACTGAACATCTAATTACAAACTACCAGGAAATACCCATCTTGTTGGCGCCACAATATGTTTACAAATTGCTTACCACATTCTGTCGCGGGCGCTTCGGTGGCTGAAGTGGGGTAGAACAAGTTGTGAGCGGAACTAATTTTAAGAAATGGGCATACACAAAAAGCAGTATCTACCACCGAGAATCCCAAATGGATGGAAGGAATTTGAGTTGTGATAGGTAGTCTCAAGACATTTCCGTGCTCCATTGTTTGGTGTTAGTTGTGAGGTTTGTAGGATTTGTACAACTGCCACTCTTTTTTGCAGAGGCCTCAGTTTATCCTCACACGATTATCTCGTCTGATACACACCACAGCAGAGGAGAACTGGGCTCTCTGAAAGCAATATGAATTCTTCACCTTGCCGGGAGGTGAAATCTGTACACAAGGTAGTCAGGCGTCCTACAAGTGTCCTTCCATCGCATGTTGGGTGCACCTGAGTTCTGGCGATTTAAACGGGTAAACTTTCATGAGGCATGAGTGGTTTTCGACTTTTTCGGTGGGATGTAGGAGGCATGGGCAAGTTGTGAGGTTGTAGGATTTGTACAACTGCCACTCTTTTTTGCAGAGGCCTCAGTTTATCCTCACACGATTATCTCGTCTGATACACACCACAGCAGAGGAGAACTGGGCTCTCTGAAAGCAATATGAATTCTTCACCTTGCCGGGAGGTGAAATCTGTACACAAGGTAGCCGCGTCCGGCGTCCTACAAGTGTCCTTCCATCGCATGTTCGGTGCACCTGAGTTCTGGCGATTTAAACGGGTAAACTTTCATGAGGCATGAGTGGTTTTCGACTTTTTCGGTGGGATGTAGGAGGCATGGGCACCTGAAACCATTGACACCGCAACTTGTAGTGGAATTACCCATGATGTCGTCTGGGTAGAAACCTGTGATATCGATTTTGCAGCTATTCGGCCAGCTTTCCATATTCATTTATGGTGGCACAATACATGGATCAACGAGGCCATAACGAAAGTTGAAAGCAATCTTAAGAATGCAATATGGCAAGAGATTTAGAAAGACAACACGTTAGTTCTATTGGTAAACGACCGGCCATAGTGTGGCATGAGACATGATTAGTGCTGGCTCGCTTGTTAGCTATATAGTAAACAGCGGATTTGTTTCGGCTGAAAAAAAACAGAGGAAGAACTTGCTGCTTGCAAACCAGCAAACCTTATCAGTGCTGCTTGATGTAGTTTATTACCTTAGTATTAAGAAGCAAATTTTGTTGAGAGATTCCTTATAAGAGGGCGCATACATGTCTTGGACCAGAAAACAGAACCCAAAAAAGTACCGCTTTGTTGATTGAGCTTACTCTGTTCTAATCAAACCGGCATCCTTTTCGAGAGACATGCACGTGATGCATGAAGACGTACCAAGACAAAGTCAAACGACCTGGCCTATATCTGAAGGGTAACCCCGCCTTCACTTTGGTACGCACTGATGAGAGTGTCATTGACTGTCTTGGTTGAAGTCAGTGGAAGTGAACTTGGATAAACATAATATACACCTTGGAAAAACTCTACGATCGACATGACAATATTTGAAAATTAAGCTGATGCAGCACAAAGTTCTACGGTGGCTAAGGTTTTGTTAGTTACTCGGCAGCTGAGAGCCGAATGGAGTGTAACATCGTAAACAGCTTGTCTCACGTTTTTGTCAGGTAAATTAGATATCCAACATATGTAGCTGTCGGATGTCTAACTGCCTGTAAATTGGTGACGATCACAAAAACATCTGATATTCTCAGAATACTTTTTATCAGCACTAGGAAATTATATAAGACCCACATTCTCCTGCGTAGTGCCCAATCGTCCTCAAACATAGCTAGATGGAGTTGGTAGTCGTGTAACTTTCTGTATCTCTTGTATGTACAAACTGTGGGATTTTCTTGGATAAGACCGTGATTATTGATGTCTAACCTTCTGATATGTTACCCCCAAACGAAGTCTGTGGGTTAACGTGTCTAGGTGGGTATTCTCCGCGGCTGTTTTCAATAACTCTAAATCCTTCATTGATTAGTTTTCTTAAGCTATGCTCTAAAAGAAGTCGCAAGCACGAGTTCAGTCATGCATCGCAAGGGTGGAAACTAACATTTCCCCATCAGAAACAACAAAAGGATCAATTATCATGTCTACTGAGTCGCGTCAGAATGCAATCAAGATTAAACACACTCTACTCCGGGAAGTGCTGAACCTAACCAAGTAAGGGGCTTGAAGTTCAAGCAAGAGTACAAGTGAAATTCGTCCGATTCAGTGACACCATCTGAAAGAACCCACATGAGGTTAATTCTTCCTTAAAGATTTCGGCGTTTAATGGACGTCTATGGCTAAACCGCGTTTGATCTGTCATGTTCGGTCATCGTTGCAGGGTAAAAGTTAATTTAAAGGGAGATTATATAACAATCTGCATCAGCCTGCGCTATTCGGCGCAGGCTACATTGAAATACTGATATCGCTCCTAGGGCGGGGCGAGCTCAAAATCAGATTGTAACGCCGAGGTGTTGCTGAGGTGCCTGCGACTTTCAAATGGATAATTGAAGCGGGACAACATGTTGGACATATTGAATACAGCGTAAAGCTCCACCTATTTCATTGTATATTGAGCTTGAGTAATGTCCACAATATACGGCCTGCGTAAGAGCTCACGTTCCTGATCTTCAGTTTCGTTGTTGACGCGGCGAGTATGATTTTTATGAAAGGCTCTAGTCATTGATTTCCGTATTTGCAAATTATATCGCCTTCGTCAGTGGAACAGCCAGTCACGGCGATTTCACTCAGCCTCAACTCAATAAACTACGACCACGCCAGAGTGACTCTGATATCAGCAATGCACGGTTGTACAACGTACGCCGACTGTACACGTCCAAAATACAACATAAGATAGCCCCGGAACTGAACTCGCAGTTACTACTCGAACGATTGTTTCGGGTCATTTTAACAGTAGACTGTTGAAGAATGTTACAGAGATGTAACACAAAGCCACGTTGTCTATCGTTGTGAGGAAATGTTTTGTGAATATACTGCCAAATTTAGGATGAATGTTGGCAAATATACACCACGTTGCCTTCCCACTGGAAGATCCGTAGCAAGTTTAATCCGCCTGGACGGAAAGTTCAGGTAAGATAAGTTTGTGGCAAGGAACCTTCCGACCAGTCGTTGAACACCTAACCATTTGGTCAAAAGGGGTTGATCCGTAGTGTAAATTAAACGGGACGTAGGACACTTCCCACACTCCTTCAAAGAAACCTGAATAATCGTGTGGGAATTACGTCAAAATGACAAATTCTTTAGCGGGACCATTTAAGAAAATGCAAGCCAAACAGTCCCTTTGTGAGGATCCAGGAGGATCAAAAGACATATTAGGACACAAAACTGAGAAAATGGGTTGTGCCTAGTCACCCTTACAGGGTACTGTTTTATGTGAACAAAGTAAACTCTTACTGGCTGCTCATGGGAGACCACTTACTGCTCGTTCCTGAGCACGGTTTAGCTAGACAAAAAGATAGATGCAGAAATAAGCGCAAATCGATTAAAATTCCTTAGCATCAGTTTATCCCGTTGTATAAATCATAATGCAATTTCTTCTGCTCGTAAGTCAGGAAATGAATTTTGATCAGCCAACCATGATTTACATGACTTCCGGTTCACAATGATGAAGCAATGAGAACCTTTACGGAATCACTTACAGCACGATTCATCACATGGCTCTGCTATAAGGAAGATGGATGTAAAGCACGATGTGAGTCTAAGCAGATGTTTGTGGTCAGATAAGTTGCATGTTAGTTTGCCAGTTCATCGTACTGTTCATGGTTGTAATCACAACGGGCTGGCCGTCCTTTCATACATGGAATAGAATGAGTACTGTTGTACACAGCGATTCGGCCTACTTGATCTTTTGATCCTTTGATCTTCCTTCTTGTTTGTGAAAGAATGAGCGGTGTATCTAATTTATGGGACCTTTTCATGAACGCTTCAACTCCCCAATGAGGACTTGTGGGTAGTGATGCGAAAGCTTTCAGTTAACATCAGGATGTTGAACAGGTCTTGTGAGGTATTGAACTGCTTTTTGGGCGATGTAAACGATTTAGGAGTTGTGTTAAAACTTGAAAGCTGGTACATGGAGCTAGAGGCCACCGGAAGTCCGTGAGACTCAACTCTGTCTTCCTATAGAAATGATATTTCTCCAATTAACTAAAAGTTGCATATGTTGTTTAGTAATAAAAATGGCGAATGTATTGACACTGGGACCCCCCCCCCACAAATTCAGCTGAATTCGACCTGTTACGAAGTGCCTTTGAAGTATATGCATGGTTGATGTATTCACCAGCAAAGAATGTATGAGTAGTCCTCGAGTTCGTTGTGGCAGCGAATAGGACTATTGGGTCAGGTTCCTGCACAGCCCATCTATAGTGTGATGACTGAAGTATGGGCAAAACCTTCAAAGGTATCGGATGAATATACATTTCCGACCAAATGACATAAAGATATATGGTCGCATGCTGTTGGTACAGACAGTCGACCATTGGTGGTAGAGCTCGACCCACCCTTCATTTAAGCGCATAGGTTGTGGGAACCAGATGAAGAACTTATCCAAACGCTCATGTCGCTTACAGACAATGGCAGAAAACTCTTTAGATGTATAACTCTTTCTCAGGACGAGGCACACAGATTTATTCGTGGAACCTGTTCAATTCTAAAAATCACGCACTACTGTTGAGCTAGGTGAAGACTGTTCGACAGCCCGCCACTCATTTCGACTTTTTTGAGTTGAATCCTTGAGGTGTATACAGCCCCAGAGTTTTCGTCAACCTTATGTTCGACTCGAACCCAAATCGGGAGGAATTTGTCAACTGCTCTCAGTTTCACACCAGTTTGATTTTGACTGGAGATTCAATTGAATCCAACCAAATCCCTCATTTATAACGGTCTTCTTCAGTTGAATAAGTTGCACCAGTCTGCTCCGTATTTCAGTGGTACGATGTATCACAATAAATAGTCCACATGTAACACACTATTCATAGGGTTACTGATAACTCCTTGACAACCCGCAGCCGTTTTCAGCCATTCTAAACGAGAGGTCCAGCTGAATTCAGTTGAAACTTCTGTGGTAACCATATTTGTAGGCAAATGAGGGTAGTCGGCGAAACCTGTCCAGCTATTCCGGTTAGTGTGTCCATGCTCTCGTTTGTTAGTAAATTGAGAGTTAACGAGCTAATTTAAAGATGGCAGGACGGAATATGCATCTAATATACAGCACTACCGCTAATGATATTACTCGCCCAGTTCGACTAAGGTCAATTACTCAAGTCCAATGCTACTGCTTGGTTCAACATGCCCTCCACTCACATGGGAATACTTCCTTTGGTGTTGTGCGGAAGATATCGATCTGGCAGTTAGATGCTTGGTTTTTGGCAATACAATGTAGGATTCATAGCTTGACTCAGTGAGCACGTACTTCCCTGTTTGGTTCTGCCTCGTAAATATTTCTAATTCACTACCGCCTCTTGACTGTCACTCGGCCACACTGAGATAATGCAGGTCAGCTGTTGTGGATATACTCTTGTCTCTTGGTTTTTGATCCCTCTGTCTCTCTTACCTCGTTCGGATGAAAAACGTCTGTGCTTCATCCCATTGGTTTGTTTCACATTTGTTCCACCAAACGGCGAACAGCCTATGATGTCATTAGCCCTCTTATTTAAGCCGAAACAACTTCATTTAAAGTTGAAATGTTATTGTGTTTGCTATACGTTCATTTCTCTGACGTTCATTTTTGTCATGACTTGTTTAAACGTACTTAAGCTATTTATCATAAGGTTAGGTGTGCCTTAAAAGGCTCTTGCTCATATAGCAGTTGCTCTGATTGGTGAGCTCTGCCGCTGGCTTGCATATGGTCACCACATGAAGGGACGATATACGTAGCCCATTTGGTCAACAATGCCTCTGGTACTGGGACGAAAATTACGGAGCCGGGTACTGAGTTGTGCCAACAGATCAGCTGCTACCTGATCGCCATCCAGCTAACACAACGATATCTTACTTTTTCCATAGCTCTGACCTTCATGTGTGCTGTGCAAACGTTTGTAAAAGAAAAGGATACGACCACCTAAATTCATCCACTTAACATGAACGTTCAAGAGTCTTCCTCATCGGAGCAGCCGACTGATCGCCGCTTAGTCCCATGATCAATTTCTACTAACTTATTAGGTGCTGTGTCACAACCACATACCGCAATGGGTCACGGATTCTATGGCTGACGGGCATCCGGTAATGTATGCCTTTAAGGAAATCAGGTCTTTCACTGAGATGAGTAAACTGTTTGGCATATTCAAGAAGGTGATGTGAGACTATTGTCGGGTCACAACCTAAGCGATGGAGGAAATTCCCCCACGGAGGTATACATCCAGGGTTGTGTTTACCAGTGACGTCATTTTATGCTATTTTTGTTGACGTGAAACCGTCCGGAAACACATAAGTCTCATATAATATCTGTGTATTTCGGCTATAAGCACTCGGCGCCAAAACTCGATTCGTACTCCGCTGCGTAGTTCGTCTGGACAATGATGCACAGTGTCGTACAGGCTTCGCTCTCATTATTTTACTCGCATACGGATTCACTTGTTGACTTGTTATCGGTATTCAAGAGCAATTGCATCCCATTCAGTCATAAAACCTGCTAAGTTATGTCTCTTCAGATCATCTTTATCTCCACCAAAAGTGGCGTGTATAAGCCACCCGCACCAGCCGTCAGTGGGTTGAGGGTGGCGGACAAACCTTTGGAAAGTTGTCGAAAACCCGAAGAAATACGAGGGGGTGAATCCTACTGCATTGACGCTCAACACTCGTGACACTTGGTCGCTAATTGAGGATGATGTGCCTCAACGCAGGGGGGCAGTATAAGATCGTCTTTTCTCCACCAAAAGTAGCGTGTATAAGCCACCCGCACCAGCCGTCAGTGGGTTGAGGGTGGCGGACAAACCTTTGGAAAGTTGTCGAAAACCCGAAGAACTACGAACACCATAAAGCAACCTATTTTTGAGGGGTGAATCCTACTGCATTGACGCTCAACATACGAGGGGGTGAATCCTACTGCATTGACGCTCAACACTCGTGACACTTGGTCGCTAATTGAGGATGATGTGCCTCAACGCAGGGGGGCAGTATAAACATATGGACGTAGGTTATTGTAGGCTGCAGGGCCTGTCGAATTCTCCGACTTATAGCAAGAGTTCAGGGTGTTGCTTTTGCTACCGAATCACGAGCTCTCCCCCTGACCATGCTTGTTACTCAATAATGATTTTGTTTTGTTGCCATCCCCTCTATAAGCTGGTTATAAAAATTGTTCCAGTCACTACTGGAACCGAAGCACAGCGTGCCCAGCAAAACGAGAGAGGAAAGTAAAGTAAAATCTGTGAGTCTATAGTGCATCATTGATGCCAGCGACTTATCAGGCCATTTTGAAAGACTAGACGACAGTGACTTAGTTTGGAGTATATGAATGAAAGACCGTTTCCGCTCTTGGTATGGCTATCCATCCGACGTTTTCTGCAGCCATGACTTTGCAGGGTGAATTGTCTAGAATATCTTTCTGCCAGCCTCAGCCACACAGGAATTCGGCATGCAATGGCCAGCAAGCGTTGCCGGTTACACACTCTGTAGTGTGGCTCATGAAATTTTTCTTTGATTTTTGTGCATGCTGCCTTGAGCCTCAACAGGGCAAGAAATCCAGGAGAGTTGTCAGATAAGTAGAACGGGGCTTTGTACGACTAGGCAATCCGGTGTCTGACTCGGATCAGGAAATTCTCATCTGTGGATCTGTGAGTGAGAGTGGCTTTCACTCATGTATTTGGCAGGCAGGGATGTGTAGAGAATGAACAGGCTATTTTCTTGATGGACGAAACTAACCATAAGATCAATGTAAGCTGTTTGACAACGCGTGACGGGTCCTGCTTTCCCTGACACTCATCCGATAAACACAGTCCATGAGCTTCTTTTACACACGATGACTACGGTGTTCCCAACATCCCATAGAGGTGATTATACGGACTCGATCGTGCTAGACGAGTTACACTGAGAGCATCTAAACGTTTCTTTATTGTTTGTCATGCTCAAGTACCAGGTCCAAGTTTAAATAATCCGCTTGTGCCATTGCTACATCGTTTCGTGGTGGACAAATTTAAATGAAGACGCCATTGCATGACCTGACACTCGTATTCTGATTGCCTCATTGTGGATTCTTTAGTGACAAGTCAACTGACCTACCGGTTCGGGATATTGTTTGTCAGAGTCCAGAAGACCTCTCTGTTCCGATGCTCGCACAGACTACAAACATATATCTCATAAACACTGAAATCAGCCGGTCTTAACTTCAGAAATATGACACTTTTCCGCCGCAGATTAACAAGGACAGACTCAGAGATTCGTGTACTGATGGGTAAGATGCCTTTCGCAAACTTTTCGTCGGCAGATAGTCGAACGACGGGGATTTGAAAACCATGCAGCGTTTGTTCTATTGTCCCTTTCATCAGGAAACTAAAAGGAATGGATTAGAAGCGCCCCCTAACGGACACTATTTTGCGTACGAAAGCTTCAATAGAGATCTAAGTATGCCGTTACATGTCCATATGTTTGAGAATACAAACAACTCCTGAAGTACGCAAACTCCTGGGAGATCCCTTGCCAAGCAGCCGCGTTTTGGAAGGCGGGGAAGTCAACAGCCGACAGTGGACATATTCCAAAGTTCCATGGAAATCCACGAACACCAAATCTGTGCGTCACTTCAATGTGTGGCCTGATTATTGCCTTTAACAAATTTTGAGGATGTCATCAGCTCAACGTAAAACCCTGAGAATTGTGCTGGGTTTCATCACTGTCGCAGAGTACTAATTAATAAGAAAAGAGTAAAATTTCAGGGATAGCCTCAAGGTAACTAGTTACTACACGGTTGCGAGCTTGGCACAACTGCAAAGAAAATGGAATAATCCATTATTCGGTCCTCCTTGAGTGTTCCCGTCGCGATGTTGGTCTTTCGCAAGTAGAGGTGCGTAAATTGGATCCAGTTCGATGCACCGGTTGATTGCGCCTGCCGTAGAGTACCATGCTTCCAGAAATTCTCTTCCTTGTCGCGTGTATCCGTATGTCACAAACGAAGAAACAAGGAACTCTTTGGAGTCAGATCAATAAAAGTCACAAGCCGGAACTCGGAAGGACAAAGGTCACTCCAACATCGACCAGACTACGACGGTGAGGGAAGCCAAGTTCAAAGGTCACGTGGGCACCGGCGAATGAGGACACGGGATAAAAAGAACAACCGATGGAACCGCCCGACCGAATAACTAATCGTAGTCAAAGGTCAACTCCGGCTACCAGCACGTATATCAACACACACGTAACACTACTGAACGCACAACCACTAACCCACCGCTACACACAACTACGCACTGATGATGTCACCTCGATTGGTGATGAGAAGTTTGCAACCAAATGCCCAGCTCAGAGAACAAGATAAAGTTATTTTTGCCTTTGGCATACTATATTGATTACACTTTTTGTGAGATTTGTGTCCCGTTCGCTGCTCCGAATTCCAAATAAAGGGTTGAGTTTAGGGAGCGTATGTGCACCGCTGAGAAAGCCTCAAACACTTGAGACTACCAGTAATTCTTCTTGCACCATGCATATGTAAACGGGTGTGATCCTGAAAGACTTCCGGGAGCTTTAAAGGGCGCTACTGTTCTCTAACAAGGCTCCAGTAAACTCACTTTAATGTGCTTTAGAATTTGAAATGAGATATTTGACGCAAAAATTCCCGTTTGACAACATTTTGCTTGGTTCTTCTAGTACATGCGGAACAAAGGGGGTGTAGATACATTGCCTTAACGGACTGAAGATCTTATTGGTGAATTATGTCAGCCAAGGATTCTTTGAAGATTTGCACATCCTGTGAATGTTTGTGACGAGCTTGTTGCTTTTAGTTACCAATAACCGATTACTATGCGGGTAGGTTTAACATCGTTTTCGGCCGATGACTAAAAATTATTTTTGATAAGATCGCGCTCTATGTCTCGGAGATTGGCGGTGTTTTCACTAATTTATTACACTCTCGCTGGAGGTTCGGTTTGATGTGTACCTTCTAGACGTTTCTATGTGGCGAAGAATATAAATCAGGCACTTCCTAGAAGAGTTTGAAGGAACCCAAATAGCCATGAAAATGGACACCACGTGCTCAGTTGAGACAAGTTCAGTGACTGAACTGTCGAGTGTGTTTTACCAAAAACGTCTGCTTGTAAGAAACTCTACAATGTGAAACCAATCACAACGGGCATTTGAAAATAATACTAAAAACCATGAAAAAATGCGATTTGTTCCGTCAGACATTCGCATTACAGACTTATGTGACCAGAGTAGAATTTCAGTGATAGTTTCAAGGAGGCAACTTACTGCATGGCTCTGAGCATGACGTAGCTGCGAAGTAGATAGATGCATACATCGGTTACCGAACACTAGCTTCACTTATTCGGGTTATACAGTCTACGTTTTCGGGTTAACTGATGTCATTCCCACGCGTGAAATTCGGCGAAACGCGCCAGGTTTTGAGCGACATTCGGTCGCTGAACATTCTATAGGAGGGCACAAGTTGGATAAATTTACTTTAGAATGTTCAGGTACTCATGCGTTCACGCACGGAGGCATCAGCCAGTTCATTCTGATGGCTTGCTCAGGTTGACTGCGTCTCACGTCTGAACTTCGTGGTTAATCAATAGGGATTTGATGAGACGTGAACCATTGGCGCCCGTCGTACAAACGTGCGGCTGCACACTGGGTAGAATAAACACTTTTGCAATAACTTGGCCTTTTAGAATGTAGAAGTTTGGGAATCAGATTTTAAGGTGTGTGCACCCGAAAGAAATATATTGCTGTATGTAGATTACATGGCGGTTTAATTGCCTTGTTAAGGATTTTCTGACAACAGATAAATGAGCTGTAGCCCTGAGGGAGTGGTTGTCGAGGATCTGGAAATTTGGCGGATACGCTTCTCGTCCAGACCGCAGTCAAACATCACACCATCACACAAACACAACTATTACTCTAGCCCAATGCGTCCGTCCGCTGATATTCAGAGGTATGCCACTTTACCGCTATATTCGACCCAAAATAACAAGTGCATGTCTGCATGTGTCTGATAAACTAAGCCATTTTGCAGCTGGGAGTTGCAAAGAGGGGAATTCGAGAAATGGCTTTCCGTAACGGAATATGGGACCAAAATCGTGGCAGTTCGTGGAACAAATGCTGATGGGATCATGTTGGACAAAGTTTTGAATTTTTCTAAAGCACACGTCCCACATTAGGCTTATCATGAGTGTTCTCTATCCGGTCGGCCAGGTGAACATGCTGGTCCCTTACAGTGGGTTTTTGGGTGTGGACCACGGGGCCAACGTGAACAGAACTAGCCATCGAATGACAATGGACTGCATAAATATGTGAGTCTTTTGTACAAAATTTGATCTCAGTGCTCATGCCTAGTGGATTCATCTTAATCACGGTAAAACTACGGACATTTGAGAGCAGCTAATTAGACTTCTCATATTACCGGTGGTAGAAGCAATGATGACATCTAGAGAATGACTTACAGCACGGTTCTGGGCATGGTTCGGCTGCAATGACGAAAAACAAGGATTGTGGGAATTTCACAACGTCAGAGCAGACTGGTGAACACTGGTTGGTTGTACTACCAGGCAAGTTCGCTTTGATCTACAAGCACTCAAATGTTACGTAACTGCGCATGAGTTTGTAATACTGGCCTTCAGAGGGTAGACGTATTATGAGCTGAACGGTGTGCGAAATTCCACAAGATGGTTCGAACGAATTGTTGTGAAAATTGGAGATTTCGTGAAAATTATGGATGGATGGTGAACATGTGTTTGTTCAACAGGCACTTAATGCATGGAGTGGAGCACGACGAAGCTGAGATGGGACGGGAGTTTTCAGTGAGTGGAGATATACAATAATAGCAGATGATTATTAATTCGTGATAGGTAATTCAAAATCGCAAGGGAGTACAATTTAGTTAGCGGGATTCAATCTGTAGACGTCAAGCATTTTTCAAATGCCCACTTTGATAACGACATTGCTGCTACTGTTGCCCATAGGTTCTGTTTGAAATGTCCAAAACTATTGCTCGGTTAGGATAAGTACGTCAACTGAAATGTTAAGTGGACTTTGCCTCGTAATATGAGGCACATTATGTCTTAGAGCAAACATCTGCTAAGAAAAAACACAAGACAAGTGGAAATAAGTGCTGTGTTATTGCAGCTATTCAGTCGTGTGAACCAAGTGGAGTTTCAGTGGGAGTTTGAAGGAGATGACTTACAACACGGCTGCGAGCATGGCTCGGCTACGAGGCAGACAAATGCAAGGTCTAAATTACACACCGAGTAACAATGCTGAGTGTAATTTGACTCGGTGGATTGAATATGATGTTGAAAATACCTAAATCAATTGTCCCATTTGGAGTTGAACAAGATGCAGTCGGTTTTCGTTTACGTAATATTTAGTTAGACGAACTGTTGATAAACGAATATTTTTAAGATCCTTTTCTGAATATGTCCTTCGGCGTTAGGAGCGAATATTTGTGCGGGCCACGGAGATAAGGATATTCATGTGGTTTTTAAGGTATTCATGCTTATCTGTGTTTCTGTATAAAAGTGACGTCGGTGAGTGTGTGTTGAAATGAATTTTCACCTAATGTCCGCCATAAATAGGTTACTTTTCGTTAAGGGTTTGACAACGCTTTGTAGGCTTTGATGGAATATATATGGCCGCACGATCTTGACATGAGCACCGTATGTATTTTGTTAAATTGTTTCGTTATATCCGGATTATCATGAGTGTTATCTAGTTCACTTTTTATTGATTTTTTTGTTCAGGGACATCATTTGGATCATGCCGACATAATATTTTCCGTGCACCCTGGTTTGATGTTCGTTTGTAACTGCGGCATATGTCGTTCCAGTTTTGGTGCGCTTTGACTTAGTCAATGCGCAAGGGCGGATAGGACCAACGTGCAGTTTTCCAGTAACTGAGATGCCTTCATCACTGCGGATAGGTGCTTTGCGATGAAACTATGTATAATATCTTCTGCCCGAGAAATGTACCGGAAACTCTTAATATATGGGTGTTCTGGGAGGCTGTTGTGTAAAACACCGATGATTTCTGCCTCGAACAAAATCGCCCAAAGTTAACTCCAGTGTGCTGTGAACGGAGGGTGAGTTTCGGCATCAGGATGGTTTTTAGCAAAGGCTGCATCCAGTGCGGGATGACAGACGTGGCATTTCGCAAATTTCAGTGTGTGACTAATGACAAACAGTGGATAGTTTGATACGAGTAGATGGGAAATGATACGATTATAGGCAATCTGGCTACTTCCGTATTCGATATTCTTATGAAATGTAGTTCGGATTATTGATGTGTCCAATTGTGGAATCTTTTTCGGATAAGATCCTTGGTGACAATTTACAACCCGGTTTCTCGAGATCATGCAGTGACCGTCGCACGCTAAAGCGTGCCCGGGATATGTAAGTTGACATTCAAACTAGAGGAATAGTTGAAAATGTTGTAAATCTTTTTTTCAAATAGGATTTTTATGCACAGTCGGTTTGATAACTTAAAAGGGAGACACTTACAACATGGTTTTGAACACGGCTTAGCTGCAAAAGAGACAAAGTAATAAGGTGATGCAAACAGGTTATTGAACGTATTCTCTGAGTTTTTTCCTGTAACATTCGCTGTAATCCTGCTCATTAAATTTCGCATTCCCGTGAAATTATGGGTTTAGGGAGCAATAAATGAAAAACAGTGGAATTTGTTAGCTAAATAAAACGGTGCTGTTTACGAGGTGGAAGGCCGATGTGCGATTTACGGGACGGAATTCGTTATCTGCGTGTGTGTGAGGGCGGCCTGCACCCAGGATGATGGCGAAACCGCGACGATGGAGAATGGATGGACAGTTTTCTTGAGGGGGCACATTGGTCATAAAATCACCGAAATCTTTCCGTGAACCGATGTCGGATTTTTCTATTCCTGGAGCTCATAAAATATGCACAGTTTGTCAATTTTCATTACATGTGTGTTCTAATTGAAAACCGAATCGCACGACACAGGCGAAGCATATTGATTTGAAAATTAGGTTTAAGTTCTTCAAATAAGTACATCCTGATATCTCAAATTTCGTTTTTTTTTGTTGATTACGACAGTTAGTAGAGTCAGCTATTCTGCAGCCGATCGACGGACAAGAGCACAATCGCATTGATAACTTCAATGGAAACACTTACAACATGGTGTCGCGCATGAGTCGGCTGCAACGGAAGCAGAATTATAAAGTGTAAGAAACTGTTTGTTGAAATGTCGGGAGTTTCCGGCTGTCATTGCTTCGTGCGTTGTGAATTCATTTTGAAACCTGTTCTTGTCTGGATGATTGGTTAGTTAAGCACAAGTCTAATATGAGCAATGGATGAGTAAGCTTCTTGGTGGAATATATTTGTAGATAAATTTCCGAAAATTTCTCGATAGATCATGGCGAGTTTCATTCTTTCTCTTGCTCGTTGGGTAGCCTCAGTCTGTGAGTTTTTAGTTTGATTTGCATGAGACCGATTAAACACACCGATTTTTATTTGTTTCCGAGTACTTCCGATAACATACCCTTCCATATTTCAAATGTACTTGTGACCGAAACACAAGACTGTCGTTTCACAAACCACTAAGTTGATGAATATCACAGATGATTTATTCATCTGCGATTCACCTGGACTCCCATTTAGCTCCGATATCATTTGAAAATATATTGTAGCAAATTAGATGCTGAGTTTAATTTTGGCGGCCAGTTACTCTTTTTTTTATCTCACTTGTAATGGTTTTCCAGATATTCCAGTCATTCATGGTTGGCCAGTAGTATATGTTTGCGCTTCTCCTCTTTAATGGACATCATCATATCAGAACCACCCGGTCCCAACGAGGAAAATACGCTCGTTTGCCTTCCTACTTGAATGGTGACAAACCCGTCTGCAACAACCCCATAGGACACCTTTTTTAAGGTGGCTGCTAATCTTTTCCGAGGTGTCTGGTAAACAATCGGTGGATTTATTTCCAAACCCCTCTAAAACGATGACTTCCCAATCGGTCCCAAACATTTTCCAATTGAATAGCTGCTAATCTCTCGCTCTTTATCATTAAGAGTTGTCTCACAAACGAGAACCTCATCAAAACTAATCCTGGGGATGTCAAGAGGCGACGTGGCACATTTGAGCAGTTTGCTTTATGCTGAATTTTGACACAAAACTGCAAGTCTACACATTCTACCACATTGTGTTCCGATGAAGTTTATCAAAAAACTTGGGATCTCTCTGAAATACAGTTCAAAGCAAATTTTTGTATTGTTAATGCGGCCTCCACATTTCACTCTAGACTCTCCACAAGCTCCAAGATTTGGCCTCGAAGTCGGTGGCTGAAAACAAAAGTATTCCACCGTTTTCGTTTAGATTAAAAAGACCACTCAAGACATGCAGTGAATTTAAATGATTCAGGTCAACAATGATTTTACATCATTCTACCAAAAACGAGATCGTTGTTTCAGAGGGGTTTGGTAAACAATCGGTGGATTTATTGCTGGGCAACGTTTCGCTTTTGACACAAAAGCTTCGTCAGGCCAAGTGAGTAAGTAAGTAGGTTGATTGGGTTTTAAGGCAGTCAGGGAACCAATCCGTGAGATTCCTTATGACTAGTGACGTGATCAGTGCTGGGTGTTCAGTCTGATGTCCCTGTTTGTTGATTAGTGCGATGACTAAGCTTTACGATAGATCGGTTAGGGGGGGTTCGTCTTTATGATGAACCCGGATTTTTCCGCCCCTGCTTCTTCAGTCTAGGACACCTTAATGGAAAATTCCTCTTGGGGTCGTTCACAGATTTCGTTCACCTGTGTTTACCAAACCCCTCTGAAACGATGACTTCCCAATCGGTCCCAAACATTTTCCAATTGATTGAAAACATCTACGGACCATGTGTTCGCAAGCTGTCAAGTGAATATGTTCGGTTGGCGAGATTGGAGGCAAACTGGGAGAACCATCGCATTTTCAGCATTAGATGCATGAAGCACAACATAATTCCCAAATCTCTGGTTGTTAAGCCACCAGATGCGTCCCCCGCTTCTGCTCGAATTGCTTCTTCAGCGGCCAAGTCATTCCTCAAACAGAGGATCCATTTAACCACCCAACGTTTAACTGATATCCGCCACCGCGCATGTCGTCTCAACCATGATCTTCAGTCCGCACTCTCGCCTGCTGAATTCGAATTACTAGATACCAAAGCGAAGGAAGTGAAATCAGCTCAAGGTAAACAATGCAAGGACGGACAAATACGGAAGTTCGAGAAATTGCTTTCTACCACTCGCGGTTCTAGTAACACAGCAGAGAACAGTAAGTCATCCACTAGCTATTGTAGCGTAGTCAATTTATCAGATAGACCCTTAAGTGAAGAGGAACGTTGTCTGTTAGAGAAAGGATTGAATTTTGCAGTAAGTAAAGGCGTTATAAGGGCAGAAGAGATCATCCCTAGTGTTGAGTCTGTATTCCAGAAGCTTCCTTCAATGGAAGCGGAAAAATTACGTGTACAGTTGGTCACAGTCCTGAAGTCCCAGCAACCAGGGGTTCCAAACATTGCACCAGCTGAGCGAAGGGCCTTAAACACGTTAAAAAATGTAGACAGCATAGTAATTACAAAGGCAGATAAAGGTAAGGCCACGGTCGTCATGAATAAGAGTGACTATCTTCATAAAGTTAGACAACACATAGCTGATGGTCCCTACCGACAAATTAGTAACGGAAAGATCACGTCAATTATGAGTAAGAGTAAAGTTGAAGTTGGGAGGTATCTAAGATCTGTGATAAACCATCTGGGGCAAGGCAAGTGGTATCGATTGTACCCAAAAAGTGCAATCCAACCACGACTGTACGGGTTACCGAAGATTCACAAGGAAGGTGTCCCCATAAGACCAATAGTGGATGGCATAGGTTCACCACCACATGAGCTGGCCAGATATCTAGCAGGTATCCTTAAACCACTTGCCGGCAAGTCACCGACACACATCCAAGATTCGTATGACTTTGCCAAAAAAGTAGCTGGGTTTCAGATAGAGCCAGACGAAGTCCTGGCTAGTTTTGACGTCAATTCGATGTATACCAACGTCCCTAAAGCGGACGCTGTGGAAGTAGCGAGAAGACTTTTACTGGCAGACACAACGCTGCAAGAACGAACGCAACTCTCCGTAGACGAGATAGTTGAAGGCATAAAGGTATGCCTAAACCTCAGTCAATTTGTTTTTGACTCAATTATATACTCTCAAGAACAAGGTTTAGCGATGGGATCACCAATATCCCCGATTTTGGCCAACATGTACATGGAAGACTTCGAACAGAAAGCTTTAAACGGATTCGAGTGTCCACCAAGGGTGTTCTGGCGTTACGTAGATGACACGTTCGTTGTAATAAAGCGGGATAAGGTGAACGAATTCTTTCAACATCTGAACACATTGGACCCTCACATTAAGTTTAGCATGGAGCTAGAGTCCACATCGGGTACACTAGCTTTCCTTGACTGCATGACACACAAGAGTGGTGGGAAATTAAAAACCACTGTATACCGGAAATCAACAGATAGTGGTGCGGTCTTAGACTACTCCTCTGCACATCCAAAAGCAGTATATGCTAGCATAGCCTCAGCGATGTTTAGGAGAGTGAGAGCACTGTGTACAGAGGAGGTCGACCGAAGAGCAGCACAGCTCGAGGTAAAAAAGCGACTTCAAGATGGCGGATACCCAGTGGGTTTAATTAAGCGACAACTAAGACGGGTATTGGTGCCAACACCAAGGCCCAACAAGGAGTGGATCGGAACAGCGGTCATTCCATACAAAACAGGGACATCTGAAGTCATTAGAAGGGTACTGAATACGGCTAACATTAGAGTAGCTTTCCAGAAGGGGAAAACTTTACGCTCGGTGTTGGTGCATTTGAAGGATCGCCTTCCGGTTGATAGGACTAGGAACTGTGTATACAAAATAAAATGTAACGACTGTACGAAGGTTTATATAGGTCAGACAGCCAGGGAATTGCACACCAGAATCGGTGAGCATAAGCGTTCCATTAACAAACCACCGAGAAACGCAGAGGAATACCAAGCGTTAGTCAAAGATTCAGCAATGGCAGGGCATGCTCTAGACACTGGGCATAAGATAGATTTAGAAAATGTGGACATCCTGAGACGGGGTTTAAGATTCACACCACAGCGACTGGTGGCCGAGGCGGTGGAAATCGCCAAGCATCCCAGTGTGAATAGAATAGAGGGGGTAGAACTTGCAAACGTGTGGAGAGCGGTCTTAGATCAGCCGAGATGACACGAGGCGGTGTGCAGTTATCAGCGAAATCGCCTGGGTCTAAAAGTACAAAATCCAAGTAGCCTTAGATCCAATTAACCAGCCCACCCCCATCCCCAAACTAATTGTCCCAGCACCCTTGGACGAACACAGGTGAACGAAATCTGTGAACGACCCCAAGAGGAATTTTCCATTAAGGTGTCCTAGACTGAAGAAGCAGGGACGAAAAAATCCGGGTTCATCATAAAGACGAACCCCCCCCCCTAACCGATCTATCGTAAAGCTTAGTCATCGCACTAATCAACAAACAGGGACATCAGACTGAACACCCAGCACTGATCACGTCACTAGTCATAAGGAATCTCACGGATTGGTTCCCTGACTGCCTTAAAACCCAATCAACCTACTTACTTACTCACTTGGCCTGACGAAGCTTTTGTGTCAAAAGCGAAACGTTGCCCAGCAATAAATCCACCGATTGTTTACCAAACCCCTCTGAAACGATGACTTCCCAATCGGTCCCAAACATTTTCCAATTGATTGAAAACATCTACGGACCATGTGTTCGGAAGCTGTCAAGTGAATATGTTCGATTGGCAAGATTGGAGGCAAACTGGGAGAACCATCGCATTTTCAACATTAGATGCATGAAGCACAACATAATTCCCAAATCTCTGGTTGTTAAGCCACCAGATGCGTCCCCCGCTTCTGCTCGAATTGCTTCTTCAGCGGCCAAGTCATTCCTCAAACAGAGGATCCATTTAACCACCCAACGTTTAACTGATATCCGCCACCGCGCATGTCGTCTCAACCATGATCTTCAGTCCGCACTCTCGCCTGCTGAATTCGAATTACTAGATACCAAAGCGAAGGAAGTGAAATCAGCTCAAGGTAAACAATGCAAGGACAGACAAATACGGAAGTTCGAGAAATTGCTTTCTACCACTCGCGGTTCTAGTAACACAGCAGAGAAGAGTAAGTCATCCACTAGCTATTGTAGCGTAGTCAATTTATCAGATAGACCCTTAAGTGAAGAGGAACGTTGTCTGTTAGAGAAAGGATTGAATTTTGCAGTAAGTAAAGGCGTTATAAGGGCAGAAGAGATCATCCCTAGTGTTGAGTCTGTATTCCAGAAGCTTCCTTCAATGGAAGCGGAAAAATTACGTGTACAGTTGGTCACAGTCCTGAAGTCCCAGCAACCAGGGGTTCCAAACATTGCACCAGCTGAGCGAAGGGCCTTAAACACGTTAAAAAATGTAGACAGCATAGTAATTACAAAGGCAGATAAAGGTAAGGCCACGGTCGTCATGAATAAGAGTGACTATCTTCATAAAGTTAGACAACACATAGCTGATGGTCCTTACCGACAAATTAGTAACGGAAAGATCACGTCAATTATGAGTAAGAGTAAAGTTGAAGTTGGGAGGTATCTAAAATCTGTGATAAACCATCTGGGGCAAGGCAAGTGGTATCGATTGTACCCAAAAAGTGCAATCCAACCACGACTGTACGGGTTACCGAAGATTCACAAGGAAGGTGTCCCCATAAGACCAATAGTGGATGGCATAGGTTCACCACCACATGAGCTGGCCAGATATCTAGCAGGTATCCTTAAACCACTTGCCGGCAAGTCACCGACACACATCCAAGATTCGTATGACTTTGCCAAAAAAGTAGCTGGGTTTCAGATAGAGCCAGACGAAGTCCTGGCTAGTTTTGACGTCAATTCGATGTATACCAACGTCCCTAAAGCGGACGCTGTGGAAGTAGCGAGAAGACTTTTACTGGCAGACACAACGCTGCAAGAACGAACGCAACTCTCCGTAGACGAGATAGTTGAAGGCATAAAGGTATGCCTAAACCTCAGTCAATTTGTTTTTGACTCAATTATATACTCTCAAGAACAAGGTTTAGCGATGGGATCACCAATATCCCCGATTTTGGCCAACATGTACATGGAAGACTTCGAACAGAAAGCTTCAAACGGATTCGAGTGCCCACCAAGGGTGTTCTGGCATTACGTAGATGCCACGTTCGTTGTAATAAAGCGGGATAAGTTGAACGATTTCTTTCAACATCTGAACACATTGGACCCTCACATTAAGTTTAGCATGGAGCTAGAGTCCATATCGGGTATACCAGCTTTCCTTGACTGCATGACACACAAGAGTGGTGGGAAATTAAAAACCACTGTATACCGGAAATCAACAGATAGTGGTGCGGTCTTAGACTACCCCTCTGCGCATCCAAAAGCAGTATATGCTAGCATAGCCTCAGCGATGTTTAGGAGAGTAAGAGCACTGTGTACAGAGGAGGTTGACCGAAGAGCAGCACAACTTCAGGTAAAAAAGCGATTTCAAGATAGCGGATACCCAGTGGGTTTAGTTAAGGGGCAACTAAGACGGGTATTGGTGCCAACACCCAGGCTCAACAAGGAATGGATCGGAAAGCGGTCATTCCATACAAAACAGGGACATCCGAAGACATTAGAACGGCACTGAATACGGCTAACATTAGAGTAGCTTTCCAGAAGAGGAAAACTTTACGCTCGATGTTGGTGCATTTGAAGGATCGCCTTTCGGTTGATGGGATAAGGCATTGTGTATACGAAATAAAATGTAACGACTGTACGAAGGTTTATACAGGTCAGACAGCCAGGGAATCGCACACCAGAATCGGTGAGAATTAGCGTTCCATTAACAGACCACCAAGATACGCAGAGGAATATCAGGCGTTAGTCAAAGATTCAGCAGTGCCAGGGCATGTTCTGGACACTGGGCATAGGATGGATTTAGAAAACGTGGACATCCTGAGACGGGGTTTAAAATTCACACCACAGCGACTGTGGCCGAGGCGATGGAAATCGCCAAGCATCCCAGCGTGAATAGAATAGAGGGGGTAGAACTTGCAAACGTGTGGAGAGCGGTCTTAGATCAGGCGAGATGACAAGAGGCGGTGTGCAGTTATCAGCGAAATCGCCTGGGCCTAAAAGTACAAAAAAGCCAAGTAGCGTAAGATCCAATTAACCACCCCACCCCCAGCCCCAAACAAGTTGTCCCAGCACCCTTTGACGAACACAGGTGAACGAAATCTGTGAACGACCCCAAGAGGAATTTTCCATTAAGGTGTCCTAGACTGAAGAAGCAGGGACGAAAAAATCCGGGTTCATCATAAAGACGAACCCCCCCTAACCGATCTATCGTAAAGCTTAGTCATCGCACTAATCAACAAACAGGGACATCAGACTGAACACCCAGCACTGATCACGTCACTAGTCATAAGGAATCTCACGGATTGGTTCCCTGACTGCCTTAAAACCCAATCAACCTACTTACTTACTCACTTGGCCTGACGAAGCTTTTGTGTCAAAAGCGAAACGTTGCCCAGCAATAAATCCACCGATTGTTTACCAAACCCCTGTGAAACGATGACTTCCCAATCGGTCCCAAACATTTTCCAATTGATTGAGATCGTTGTTTGTTCTATGCATAGGGTTTAAAGGTTCTCCCTTCAAATTTGCTTACTAATGCCCAAGGAGGATGTCAAACGGAGGGGAATAGACTACCTGTTTACAATGTCATGTGTTTCGCTCTTTGCTGGACAGGTATTTCAGGCCACCGCTATTTGGGGAGCGTTTTTAGCCTAGATCACCAATTAAAAAGCTAACTCTCCGTTGGTGCCCTAGCATCTCCTCTCTCCGACAGCCTTTTCTATCCAGTGGTTTATGGAGGTTATTTTCTTCCGAATTATGACAACTGTAAGACATCTTACACCAGTAGTTGCAGACAGGTACTTGCTCAATTCGCATTCGTGTGTGCTTGTCTGGATGCTCAAGCAATATGCCATCTATCGCATTACTCATGCCAGTAATGAGAATAGGTGGACCTCCGCGCTGTTTACTGCTTTTCAATCTTGTTTACAGATCCTGCTTTGTCAATCATGACCACATAGACGGAGTTCCAAGTCGGTCATTTCTTTTTTCTTGTAGAATCAGCCGGAGAGCTCGGTCGCATCTCAGCTGCCACGTAACATATTTGTTCCCACAAGTGGCATCACCATGGTGGCGTTAGCATGATACCTGGGTTGTTACAGCCATGTACGATGCTGGATGGATGGTTTTGAGGGCTTCACAATTCATAACCTTTGTGGAACCAAAGTTGTTCACAAGGTAAAAAAAAGTCACCTTCCGAATCTACCGCCATGCGGCTTCCATTGTCATTGATAGTAGGAGTACTAACAAGTGGTTACTTGTGGGCTTTCACTAATACGATTCAGTCTTCTTACATAGACTAAACGTATGCGATTTCCTGATTCTGAATGTGTAAATGACCTTGAGGCACCTCGTGGGCAAATCGACCTTCTACCTCGCACAGATTGTGAAAAATTATTGTTAGGTGATTATATGTCTTTTTCTCAGACACACGTCCTATAAAAGCTTCCGCTTGGCACTATCAGCCTGCATATTACCGAGTTTGCCGTCTGCTCAGGCAACAGAACGCAATTCCTAATCCATTATATGCTTTTGCACTGCCCGTTCACCGAGGCAGATCTAGGATTTTAGCGCCTTTCACATGATGAATGTGACAACTCCTGGCGTTGTGGTAAACGTCGTGATATGATGGCTTTGTAAACTTGTCGGTTGTTAGTACAAGAGTTCAGGTTGGCATCTATGCCTACTGGAGGCATCCCAAACACGATGGATAGTTTACTAGGCTTTCGACGAGATTCCGTAATGTTTCTCACTCTGTCTGAAAAGTGAGCATCGACAACTCTTGGGGAACTACTTAAATCACGATCCTGAAAACAGTTCGGCTTTATTCACAAGGGTTTGGATTGACAAGATCTGATTGGTTAAATATAGTTTTGGTGAAATGTGATCAGATTGGCTGCTGCACAATTAGTTTCGATTTCCTAGCCAAGCGCCTTTTTGGTTTGGCGTTTGAGTTTATTATTAGCCTTAAGAATAGCTGTGTAATGTGGGTTGAACGATGCGATAACAATCATTAATTGGTTGGACGAGAGACGTATGTGTACAGAAGTTCCCTGTAAATTATAGACGTTTAGCGTGTGCGTGCCTATGGAATTACTTACGGCATGGGGTTGGGCAGGGTGTAGCTAAAATAGGACGGGTTTCACAGTGAGCAGAGATATACATTGATTCAACAAGGTGCTTCTTGCTATCAAATAAGGACGGGCATTTGGTTACGCATACTGAGTCGTAAAGGTTTGAAAATCGTGGGAGGTATGCTTTGAATAGCATCGATTGCTATTCATTACATTTTCAGTCGGTCTGTTCGCGGTTACTGAAAAAATTTCAAGCTTTTACTGAATGTAGCCTGCGGCAAATCACTCACCATCTTATGCCATACAGTGTCTTTAAAAAGGCTGCAAGTTCCGAAATTTTCGGGTTGGCTTCTTGAGATGACAACGAAAGCCGAATGATGTCGATTTTGATTCTATTGGTAGGTTTCAATCACAGAAATGTGTAAATTAGGTTATTCACTATTCCTCATAACCATTCATTCTGGGATGTGAGCTCACTTTTCGTCAGTTTTCTTTTCGGGCTGTCTATTCGATGTTGCATTTTTATTTCCATTTGAAACGTGAGAAAACCCATAGGGGCTCCAAGTGTGCTCAATATCTCTAGCTGCCTTGCCATATCATTCTGTCCAACATCAAGTGTCGCTGTGATAGATCTGCCAAACATGATCTCGGTTTACAGCCTTTTTGAGGAAACGGACATGAATAATGCTTGCAGTTTGACGGACTAACGGCCTTATTGATCATCAATGTTAGTCAGGGACTTCACACAAATTGCATGATATCTACCTGATCGGATTATTCCAACTAATTTTCAGTACCCTTCCTGAAGCATTTTAGTGGTTTCTGAGAGAACTTCGACTTTTACAGCAAAGGGAAAAACTGATTTCGTTAATGTATTACTTCATACATAGATGGCAATGGGTCACGACGGGCGCCGGTTAGGCACCGAGTTGAAGAATGAAAACGAAAGTCTGCAACAAATTCTGTGGAATTCGCAGGGCGTCTTGTTATTTTGAGTTGACAGTAGCCATTTGCCCTGCAGAGACGTATAAACTGGCAATGTGTCTAAAGATAATTACTACTCTTCATCAGTTCGGGTTTTACATTTCGGAATTTATCCAACTTAAGCTCGTAATTTGCATGGCAGTCGTGGTAAAACAGATATATTTACATCAACCGTGATTTCCTTCAGTTTTATTCACCTGTTCATATGTTGCAAAAGAAGTTGACGTTGTACTGTAATATTGAAAATACTAGATGAAATTTTTAGGGTGAACTTACGGCAAGGTGTTGTACACGCCGCAGCTGTTAAAACAGTTTCAACATCGGTTGAGTACGTTAGAGCAGCTATGGGCTTACGAAAACAGCTTGTGCTCGGGGGAATTCATGAAATAATTTCTTAGGGAAGAGCATACGCGCGTGCAGTGCATTCAAACAAATAAATGATGCTTTCTGGTGGAAAAACTCTCGTGGCAATTAAACCCTCAGAAAAGCTTATTATCTAGTGATGCACCAAAGCTTATTTGGGAGATAGACCACCGCAAGTAGTTACTATAAAACTGCTTCGTGACTCGGCAGATGTACTTAAGAAGAAGATTTGGAGAAACTTTTGGCTCTTTGCGTTTGTCAAGAAAGATTCACTAAAATGCGTATTGATCTGCGTTCAAGAACAAATAAACTGAGCAAAATTTTAGGATGGATCAGTGCAACAACTACCGCCTCAAGAGTTTGAGTCTACCTATAATATGAGATGCATTTTTCCCCAGAAGAAGCGGGTAGTCGATCAAAGAAACTAAGTGTCACACCAGTGCTTTCAAATGTAGCAGACAGCTAACACCGGACGCCGGATATGAATGCAGGAGAAACTAGTCATAGTAGTATGGGTACCGGTGTCTGAGTATTTAAAGCACTTGTACTTTTGTTGCATCAACACCGGATGGATGCTTTTTAGATCGATGATCGCCTCATAGGAGTCCGGTCCACTTTGTAATCCACGCCAGATAGATACAGTGCCACTAAGATATATACAGTTACCGTCAACGCCAGTATTGTCAGAATGATCAGAACTTACCAGTAGTTGTCTCGGTCGCTGAGATTGGCGATAGAAGTAAATTTCATCTGATCAAAGTTAGCACACCGATAACTGTGGAAATGAAACTACCATAGAATACCACTAGAAGTTTTGTTGGAAAGGCAGTGAAATCATGCACAGACGCTTGGGCAGTTGTTCCTGGAGGTCGTGCTGGGTGTGGAACCATCCCTCCAGTGACTTGAACAGAAGCAATCATAATGTGAATAGCTGCGAAGAAGCGTCAAGTGTGGAGGAGATGGAAGCTGTAGTGAGCTGGCAATGAACGGCATTTATGCTAGATTTGGAAAGGGATGGTGTTTCGGGTTACCCTATGCAGGAGGTATAATGACGATATTGTCTTTGGTTCCAGCCCAGCGTTCAAATGAGTCAACATGTATGATCGCTGATAAATCGATCACCGTCAGTCCAGTGCATTGCAGCTGACCGATACTAACCCAGAAATCGGACGTGCAACATCTCCGCTTATAACTTCTGTCCCCTGAAAAGTTCACTGAGGACCATGTCTCAGGCAGTGTTGATGAAATATAAAAGCTAAATGAAAGACTGACCAAACGCCGCGTGAAATCAGAGTTGTTTAAATAATTTTGAAAAACAATGGAGTTGATAATCCTGATTAGAAGCTAACGGGATGAGGTAGATTTGACACACACTGGGTGGGTGCTTCGACTGCGAAGTTAAGTAGCTTTCGATTACTTGGGGGAACTGTACGGGATACTTAATTTACTGAAGCATGCCAATAGAAGGAGGGAACCGTTTGAGGGGTAACCATATGATACCAGCACTGGGTGCTCATAGGAAGTTCATTGTCCGGTGTGCTTCAATCTTAGGATCTCTCATATCTGTCTTTAACAATGACCATCTGTGAAGGCTCTGATTATCTCTCAGGCCAAAGGCGGTAACCGCGTTGTTGTGAATTTCGGATTGCACCGTGGTTGGGTTGGTTTCGATTGGAGAGATTTGGGAGATGTGAAATGGCATCTAATAGCCGTATACGTTTTCCCCTAACTGGTTGGCACCTGATTACTTTGTTGGGTGATACGCGCGTGGCTTAATTTTGAAAAGTGGAGTCGTCAGAGAATGCACGTGAAAAAAGTGGGATGGGGTTTGCAGAAGTGAATAAAGCGGACAAATCGGGGTATTTGAGAATCGGGAAAAACCTCCGTCCTGAGGTGTGGGGAGGGAGAAGACATCTTAGGGATTCAACGGAAAAAGGGATAGAGAGCTGGAACTTTGTTAAAAACACTTCCTCAATGGTATTGAGATATGTTGTAGTCCGAGCAAGTTTGTCCTGTTAAAGCAGAGTTGCCCGAAACGCGGGAACTGAAATACTTGTTTTTTAACTGTTTTTTATTGCTGAGTTTGATCTACTGACTTAAAGGAGGATCGAAGAAGACTCAGAGCAACACCTATAAACGTGGTAAAATAGTGAGTCAAGGAGACACCTGAAAAACCGATAATGCATGTTGACTAATGTCGACTAATGGCAGCGTCAAAGTAGATGAAATCATACGGACGTACACAACTGCAAATATTAGCCTAATCGTTCTAACTAATCACCATGCTAGTCTCCGCAAAAGACACTGCTGATAAAAGTAAACTGTGAACACATAGGTGAGCGTTGAAAAAATCAGAAACCGAAAGTACTCATAAAGTCTTTGGGAAAACCATAATATTCAAACAAAAATGACAATGATTGGTTGCTCCAAGTCATTCTTCCCCGGGGAGAGTCAGCTTCGCTGTTTCGGTGAATATATACCCAAACTTCCTTCACACACTCACTGCAGAAAATAAAAGACTACTATTTTGACCGACAGGACCTCTGGTGCATATACGAACTTACGCTTCTCAGTTGTAGCTCCAGGGGTCGTCGTTGTCGCAGCCCCAGTGGTCGTCGCTGCTGCGGCCGTTGTGGTAGCTACTGCCGCGGCTGTGGTAGTAAGTGCAACGGGTAGCACTGGATCTTGAAAAGAAAACAAATGACCCGGTTACACCAGCGATCGCAGTATAAAAAACTGAATACCAGCTACACTTTATGATTTGTGAATGCGTAACACGTAGAAACACATCGTGCTTTAGCCCCCATAAGTGGAGAATTTTCAGTATTCATTACTAGGAGGGACATAATTTTTCTCTGTCTAGAAAATTAGACGAGATGAGCCAATGTCTTCTCAAGATATTTAACTTTGTTCTGTCCAGCGCTTCAAACACTTCGGCCGTATCTTTTTATTTACTTTTTTCAGGTTAAACAATGTCAAATAATCGGTTTGGCATGCTCATAACTTCGGAAATCCCCTGTTTTTTTTTACCCAAAATGACAATAATTTTTCTCTGTCTAGAAAATTAGACGAGATGAGCCAATGTCTTCTCAAGATATTTAACTTTGTTCTGTCCAGCGCTTCAAACACTTCGGCCGTATCTTTTTATTTACTTTTTTCAGGTTAAACAATGTCAAATAATCGGTTTGGCATGCTCATAACTTCGGAAATCCCCTGTTTTTTTTACCTCAAAATGACAACGGATAATGAATGCTCATGCGCACCTCAATGCAGAACAACAAAAGTATCCCTTCCTGTGTAGAGTTGCATCGGTATTTGGTAGTTACTAGAATGAAAAGGAACTATTTTTTCCGATTCCTGGTGGCATTTTCTTCTCTCCGAACAGCGGTCTTACAAGTGCCCTCTCATATCAAATTGGCGAAAACCAACAGCCAGGGCGTGTCGACGTGTGTCAGAAACCTGATTCTTCCTCTTAGTTCAGACGCCCTTATTTCATCCTACTCGGTAGGATGTCGCGTCCTGGAGTTGCTACACATGAGACAAGCACATGGTGGATGATAACCTAAGGGAAATGGGACACAATATTTCCCTCATACCTGAAACTCCACGATGGTAGACGAAAACGCAAGCGGAATCGTAGAACAATGAATAAGGTTTTTGGCGACCGTATCCAATGGTTGCTCCCACTTGTAGATTTATTAGCACCATCGTGTTACAAATGTATCACCCCAAGTTCATTCGATAACGACGTGCTTCGGTAGTGTCAAAATAACAAAGGAATAGTTTTTAAATGATACAACGCTTTCTTGAGAAGTAACTGGGTTTTCTTGGGAGACGTGCTACTTAACACTGAACTGGTAATTCATAAGTTCATATTTTGACAGATGGGTTGACAAAGCAGTCCGTGCCTAAGAGGCTTTTATTCTCCAAGCCTAATTGCCACACTACACTATTCAGGAAATTGATATTTGCGCTCTATATTTTGTCGTGTTTGGCAGGAACGGTGATCTCAGAGGTTTACCTGTTTTTATTTTAATGAGTTATCTATACAAGGTAATGACAATGTGAAACACTATACTTGTAAAGCCATGGTTACTTTGGAAACGCAGACCTTAATGATGAATACATTTCAATGCTCCAGTTTCGGGCGTATCATTGTACGGCATAGCTGTTTCGCATGGAAGCCAAACTTGAGAGTGTTTTACTTCTAACATGAGAGTTTTTTTGATTATAAATTTTTATTCTACCATAAATTACTACCATATATACCATCTATTTCTAGGTTTGATGGTGTCAGAAAGTCTACTGGGAATCAGTAGTCACAAAGCTATTTTAAAGGTAATATCATTACTACAGTTCGCAATTTCTCCCTCATTATGCTTGTGCCAACAAACTCTAATAACTTCAAATTACTGATAAATAAGAATTTCTCTGGAAGATAGTGATAAAAACCAGTTTTGGTTTTAACGCGAGCCTCAACTGGACCCCGGCTGGAACTCTGGTTTATGCTATTCTCGAACGTATTGTACTGCACAAAACCGAACCACACTTCAGTTGGTACGATATTTGAGACATCACATTATATTTTCCTAATGCAGGTACTACTCACAACCTTACTGAAAACTCTTCGACATCTCACAAACGGTTCCATTATGCTTGGGGCTCCTCAGGTAGTCAAGTCCCTAAACACTTGTCAATCGTTCAACTCAAAAACTAGCACGCCAATCTGAATTTAACTTGATGGCTTCATTTAAAAAGGTGTACCGTGATATCCTGGGTGTCATACCAACTGAAACAGATGGTAGTCTTTGTGCAGCACAGTCAACTGAACAATATCATGAACAAGAGATTACGATGGGATTTAGTGGAGTCTCACATGAAAAGTAAATCTGTGTGCAGACGAGTGTTTTGCTAATTTTGCACAGTTTGAGGTCGATTAGATCTTAAAGTTGACGGAATATAGGAGACTGAGTGACGGGCGAAGTTGTAGGATGTCGGCTAGCTTTCAGCAAGTTGCTGAAAGTCTGAAAGCTGTTTTGTGGAAATTTAGGGTAGCTGTTGTGCAGAGCTTTATTTTATTAATGAGAATTCTTTCTTTTTGTAGTTGACTCTGTTTTCGAACGAGGTATTCCTTTAGAATGTTGGTCCCAGCGTGGAATCACTCTTTGGTCCACCGGTTATTGATATCTTTATTTTTCTCGGTTCTGATCCGATCGGCTACACAAAACTACCGAATATTTTAACTGATGGCAAGTTTGCGACTGCAAACAGTACGAAAGAAATGGTGGTTGAACTTGATATGATCGCGGAGTGGAAGGTTTCGTAATAGAAGTACTTTCGCGTCGTTTTCTCCCTTACAAGATGTGCTGCTCCAACGTGGTGCCGATTATAGGGACATATGGACTGGACAAGCTAATTCTTCACTGTCCATCAAAGTTCATCGTAAATCGGTAGCTTGCCCCATCCGTGGTTTATTATTCATATCCCATTACTTTGTCTGCTGACTTACCCATCTGGCTGTTCTGATGTTTACTTTTTTACGAGTGTAATGAACACTTGTAGATTAGTTTGTCATAAATAATTTGTTTGCCCATCAGCATTCGACCAACATCTGGTTTTTTTTTCAGTTCCACATTTTTGGTGCGCTTTGACACCCAAAGACACCAGGTGAGTGATACACATGCTGCGCACGCTTTAGAATAAAAAGTCTGGGCTCATTCCATCCTTCATTTTGCAGACATCATGTAGCTAACGACGTGAATACGTTTCAAGATAGTGGGCCAGGGACGTACGATCCCTCAACTATTCGTGTTCAAATGCTCGTAATAGTTTTCGGTAGCTGGACACACACTTTTTACTTTTATTGTGCCTGCTGTAAAAGTATTTTTCTTAATTTAACTTACCAATGATAATAGGACCTTGAGTCTGACCAGGAAATACTGGCAAGATCTGGTCGGGAACGATCGGCACGATCAGACCTGATTACACAAGAGTATTAGGGGTGAGTAAATGTGTTAGTTCATAAAATCTTTGCTTGTGGCGCGAAAACGGAATCGAATTCACAATACAATCATGCCAACAGAACCGAGCAATGTTTAATGTGTGTGAATCACAAGAGACTCAGTGGTCCTAAAGTGATCACAAACGACCAACGGTTATGAACAGCAGAGTAACCCACACCTTATTGCAATTCCACTTTAGGTCGAAATCCGTTATACCTGGCCTCTTTACCGGTTATTTGTTCATTCTTCCCTTCTTTCCCTTACTTTGAAAGTGGCCGTAGACTAACTATCTCTATTGAATAGAGCATGTGTATAAAGTAACCACTCATTTAAGCCTCATGTACATCCGACTTCACCAGTGCTTTACTTTCCAGATGGATGTTCATCTTTATACAAGTTTGCCTTCTTTTAGGGCAATTTAAGGGCACAGAGTTCAACCGAGCTCAACCCTCAAAAGTGTTTATTCGGGCTCGGTGAAGACATTACCCTTATCATTAATTAAAATATTCGCAGACACCTCGGATGAACACCAGGACAGACTTGCGAGCACTAAAGTCACAACAATGACAAACTCCCCGAACAAACTTGCCAGCGACCCGTGAAAGGATTCAGCATGCAGGTTTCCGAATGCAGAGCGAACGTTCTGTTCTGTCTACAAGTAAACCTTAGCTACTTCTTCGTATTCTTCCCATCATCAGGCTAAAGGAACAAGTTCTTCCAACTTGCGGAAGTATTTTGACAGCGTCACTCGCATTACTGTGGAGGAATCTTTGTGCACGTCGGCTTTTATGGGGGTTCGCTGTAGTCTTCTGATTGAGTTGTTTTATATATATATATATATATATATATTTGTATCTGCTTATTTTTGAGGGTTATCAACGCATGCTCCTCAGGACAGGTTGGCTGAAGTAAGTCGTTTGGTTTACAATTAAGTTTTGCGACACGTCGGTAGCATCTTATTATCAGATTTGACAACAGACCGCAAACTGAAATCGTATTTTCGACAAAATCAAATAGCGTTTATGGAAAAATTAGACCTACTGAGTGAAGACTAAACTGAGTATGT
>NW_008752001.1:961-7734 GCF_000715545.1 Opisthorchis viverrini | reverse complement strand
CGAATGTGCACAGAGCCCCTTCAAAAGGACCCCTCCCAGCCGGTCTCTTGAAATTTCCTGAAAGTTATTTGACTTCGGACAATGCAAACATCAAAAGGTAGATTACTTAACTGCTACATCAGTAGTATACATCATTACACCAGTATCCCACTGATTTGCAATCGTCAAGGATGAAAAACATCGGGGCTTCTGAAGGAAAAACAACGAACTCTCGAACCAGAGATCCCTCGCAATAGTAGGAACAATTTAACGTTCTACCGTGAGCCGCAGATCAAAAACGCAGTCAGCTGTCACTAGTTTTTCTCCGCACTGCTACGATCTCCGAAATGTGTGAAACAACTGTTAAGCGCTTTTCAGCTTTTCAGCATATATTGGTCTCACTTACAGAAAGAGATCTGCATTGAGAGTTCTAAATAGCTACACACTGTCAAAGGGGTGAAATTTACATTTTATCTAACAGTATAATTTTGATTTATTTTCAGGTCCACTTGATCCAGGTGTTGATCCGTGTAAAGGTAATTTTGTACAATATTTACGCCACAATTGGCCTGATTTGCTTGATTCAACTGCATCATTTCCAACAAAAAGCACCAATTTTCGAACCCAACCTAACAGGCTTTATTGAACGGTAAAAATGACAATATGTTCGCGATTGTTTCTTGAAACTTGTTGACTAAGCACAAGTTTATAGTGTAATGCAACGTAAATAACCAGAGGCGTAGCTGACACCCAAGATTGTCCTCTGATTTTCAGACCCGAGATTTCGGGGATCGGTCAAATGCCCAGGTATAGCATTTTTCTATCTTTTCCTGCCGTTTGATATCGTTAGCAGTTTTAAGATTTCTGTAAACATTGCCCCATTTGTTTATTCCATTGTTTTTCTATGATGGACTGTTGAGAGTATAACAGCAATTCCGAGACTCTAACCACACTGTCAGCACACGGCCAACTGACCGGTGTGAGCCATGGAATAGATGCGGTTTTCAAAAAGCTTTTCTCATCCAGGAAATATCTCCGGTTAAGAAAGATTAAAGTAATTTTACCCCAAACTTAGTTCACCAGTGAACTCAAAGTCCCAAGGACATTCTAGCAGGCTGATCCACCAAACGACTTTCCGACTGACCACATATGAACCACAGGTCAAAATAGCCGGAAGGGCCAATACACTCGTGTTTTTTGAACTCTCGTTTGCGAACAATTCAAACAGTGAAACTGATCCATGCTTTCTTAATTGGAACAAACGAATCGGAAATTTCCAAATTCCCCATTTTGCCACCACGTAACTCCATGATTGAGTGCTGAATCTTGTTTGGTATTTCTCTACTGAATCCGTTTTTAAGATGTCACCGTCTTCACATTAGAAGCAAATCTATCAATTTGTGTATATTTGTATGTTTTTTTTTTGCGTATTCTACTATGGGAAAAAGTGTATGATTAGACGGAAATAACCATAGTCAGTCAGTTGCTTGTAGATATAGTTCCAACATGAAATATTTCACTTACCATTGGTAATTTTACGGAGTAAATCCTTTTTCACTTTCCAAAAACAAAAAAAATGATTTTGATTGCTTAAAAGACAACATGGTTTTGCTAACGTGGTTCTTTGTGTTGTCAGTTTGTCATTTTTTCGTGGAAGGCGCACATTAAAAGTTCAAGTCGCCGTGATTTATCAATAATCATAAATCATAAGGTTTCCAAATTCATATTCCATGAGCAGTGAAATCTTCTGTCATGTTAGCCAGTTTTATTTACACTCGATTCTGTATTAAGCACATCGCTGACAAGCACAGAAATATTGCGAGATGGTGTGGCCCGAAAGGAACTAAACTAAGAAAGCAACATTGGCCCTGAAACATAAAATTGTAACACTGAAAAAGCGAACAAAAACAAAAGTTTCCTCATTTTGATCAAATTTCCTAATGTTTTCGCTTCTAACATCCCGGGCTCAAACTTAGTAATGGTGCTGGCTCTCTCATACAAAATTGGTTGATAAATTGTAATAACGGGATCTAAAACTTCAGCAATGTTTGCGTAGAATGGCCTTGATTTTTCCAGTAAACAAGTTGCAGCACGCAGCCTCACAAAATCTAGGCATTACGTAGCTCTGGTTATTTCTTCGGAGACTAGTCCATCGTTACTAGTGAGAGGATAAATCCTTGTAAGTGAATTGTACGGTCACTATTAGGTTTTAACGTATAAAATTAAACGAATACGGTCGGATTTTTGCGTAAACCCTAGTCACATGAAGCTTATTACACTGAGGGTCACCAGCCGTTTATGCTGCCAACCTCCCCTTGCGAATGGTAGAAATTAGGAAAGACGGCTTACAGTCAGCCACGAGAGTATCCAGCTGTAGCGGAGTGTAGTTCCCAAACTATTAGCCACTAGGATGGCAAAAATCGAATGCAGATAAGTAAACGTTCGTCAGATGCAAAGGTAGGAAAATTCAGGCACGTATTACCCGATACACAAATACGTGATGAAAGTGAGTCCATCCAAACTCGCTAATAACTCAAAGTTCAGACCAGTTATCGCGTGCATTTTGCCACTGTAACAAACATTACCTAATTACCTTAGCATGATTGATTGGCCTTATTGCTGTTGGGTGTTTCGCTCTTGACGGAGATGCTTCGTCAGGCAGAGTATTGGTCGTCCAGTTTGGCCCATAAGGCAGGTCAGGCAGAGTATTGGTCGTCCAGTTTGGCCGAGTCATAAGGCAGACATAAAACCAGTGGGGTCACTCGACCCTGGCAGGCTTAGTTCTAAACGTTAGTAAAAGGTACTCTCCGGCCAGTGTGAAAAGCACTTATAAAGGATATGTTAGGCGAAATCACCATCTCGTTAAATCGGGCAAAATTCTTGTCTATCCAGTTTAGAGAATTTTATTTAAGTATTCCTCTTCAGCATCGCCATAAGCCGTGTGTTGGTGTGTCAGATTATTAAGTGGTAGAACAACTTGTCCAGTGGTTAGGCGGATCACGATAAACTTATTCAACTCACAATTTGTGGTTCAACGGTATGCCAGTAAACCATTTCGCTGATAGCTTTACATTGCCCTATGTCAGCAAGACTGATATAAAATCGCCCTCCACGTGCTTCGGGCAAGGATGCCTGAGGGACTTACACCACCTCGGCCTTTTGATACTGCCGTGTGAATCTTGGTCTCCAGCGAAAGACTCCCATGTCCGTTGTGCGTGGTAGTCATCTACACTAACAGAAAAAAAGATTTAAATAGCACCTTGCACTGAGTTCGATCCTGATAGATAAAATTACACTTAATGATTGGCTTCCCGTATGCCCGAAAATTGGCCAGGCTGGTAACTATACCCCTTGGATTGCCTGTCAAGGCTGAAACGATGCTCAGGTATAAATCCCCTGAATAGGTATTATAAAAGATTACTTCTCAAGCGGCCCAAAAAATTCACCAAATCATTCGATCGGTCGTTTAAGCCATGTACCACTACTTGTATGTCTATGCGCGGTGTAGAAAGCTAAAAGTAGTCCACCAGAAGATCCGACGATAAAGATTCACCTTCTTACAACTGGGTCACTTTTTACTGCAGTGGTGTAGTATAATAACTGGCCAGCCACCATTACTTTTTCATCACATACCTCTTGCATACTGAAGTTTTGGGGTAGGCAAACATAAGGCAGCGGAGCACGAGAAAAAGCAAGGCTGCAGAGAAAATTATCATTCATCGGCTTGCCTAATGGGAATTTACGACAAAAATTGGCGTTTCAGCTCCATGGATAAAGTTATTGTTTAACTACAGTTGTAACAAAAATATTCCAAAACAGAGAGGAAAAGTAAGATAAACCTCGCTGATGTTAAACAACCGGGTATTTTTTATAAATCCCAACCACTTAAATGTCACTCATGAATCACGGATTTTGTTGAGCCCCTCGAACCAGGACTTTCTTCTGAGAATTGATCACTGTGAACGATTTTAGAAGCAATTCACTGTGAAGAAAACGCAATCAGCTTGCGTCGTATTCAGAGTGCTCACTTTTACATCATACTTAGGATAACTGAGTAGTTACATCTGATGTCCGTTTCGGCTAAACCAGTCGTGCACCACATCACCATCAGATGATGTTCCGCACTTGGTCTTTTCTTGATATGCCCTGTTCTTTGGTAGGTTGGCATGAGCAACATCTATTGTTCAGCCACAAATTTGCCCATCCGATACACTCAGAGAATTAATTTCTCCTTGATTGATGTTTTTAGTGTCTCATTTACAAACCGCTAATCGATCAAAGACGATCAGTGCAAACGCGACCACAGCCCTTGCAAATTCATCTCGCTCACTCGCTAGATCCAAGACCTTCGAGGTCATCCTTGCTTCCTCGAAGTAGCTATATTTGGAATTACTGGATGTCTGTCCATAATATCTTGCAACATGTTCTCTCTTGTGACGAGGGTAGGTCGCAAGCCTCCACCGGTTCCGCTTAGCAGGGCTTCAATTGTCGATATGGACGCTGCTAAAAGACCGTATTTTCTGACGTTAAAAAGCATTCCCTGACTGTCAGGACTGCAGCAGCCTTCAGGAGTTACAAAACACTTGTGTTTATAATCCTTTCATTCCATTGGATACCATGAACACGGTCAGCGCCCCAACGCCACTCGAGACATACTCAGTTTAGTCTTCACTCAGTAGGTCTAATTTTTCCATAAACGCTATTTGATTTTGTCGAAAATACGATCTCAGTTTGCGGCCTGTTGTCAAATCTGATAACAAGATGCTACCGACGTGCCGCAAAACTTAACTGTAAACCAAACGATTTACTTCAGCCAAACTGTCCTGAGGAGCATGCGTTGATAACCCTCAAAAATAAGCAGATATATATATATATATGTATAGAACAACTCAATCAGAAGACTACAGCGAACCCCCATAAAAGCCAACGTGCACAAAGATTCCTCCACAGTAATGCAAGTGACGCTGTCAAAATACTTCCGCAAGTTGGAAGAACTTGTTCCTTTAGCCTGACGATGGGAAGAATACGAAGATGTAGCTAAGGTCTACTTGTAGACAGAACAGAACGTTCACTCTGCATTCGGGAACCTGCATGCTGAATCCTTTCACGGGCCGCTGGCAAGTTTGTTCGGGGAGTTTGTCATTGTTGTGACTTTAGTGCTCGCAAGTCTGTCCTGGTGTTCATCCGAGGTGTCTGCGAATATTTTAATTAATGATAAGGGTAATGTCTCCACCGAGCCCAAATTAGCACTTTAAAGGTTTGAGCTTGGTTGAACTCTCCGCCCTTAAATTGCTCTAAAAGATGGCAAACTTGTATAAAGATGAACATCCATCTGGAAAGTAAAACATTGATAAAGTCGGATGTACATGAGGCTTAAATGAGCGGTTACTTTATACACACGCTTTATTCAATAGAGTTAGACAGTCTACGGTCACTTTCAAAGTAAGGGAAGGAAGGAAAGAATGAACAAATAATTGGTGAAGAGACCAGGTATAACGGATTTCGACCTAAAGTGGACTTTCAATAAGGTATGACTAACTATGCTGTTCATAACCGTTGGTCGTTTGTGATCACTTTAGGACCACTGAGTCTCTTGTGATTCACACACATTAAACATTGCTCGGTTCTGTTGGCATGATTGCGTTGTGAATTAGATTCCGTTTTCGCGCCACAAGCAAACATTCTATGAACTAACACATTTATTCACCCCTAATACTCTTGTGTAATCAGGTCTAATCGTGCCGATCGTTCCCGGCAAGATCTTGCCAGTATTTCCTGGTCAGACTCAAGGTCCTATTATCATTGGTAAGTTAAATTAACAAAAATACTTTTACAGCAGGCACAATAAAACTAAAAAGTGTATGTCCAGCTACCGAAATATATTACGAGCGTTTGAACACGAATAGTTGAGGGATCGTACGTCCCTGACCCACTATCTTGAAACGTATTCACGTCGTTAGCTACATGATGCCTGCAAAATGAAGGATGGAATGAGCCCAGACTTTTTATTCTAAAGCGTGCGCAGCGCGTGTATCACTCACTTGGTGTCTTTGGGTGTCAAAGCGCACCAAAAATGTGGAACTAAAAAAAAGCAGATGTTGGTCGAATGCTAGTGAGCAAACAAATTATTTATGACAAACTAATCTACAAGTGTTTATTACACTCGTAAAAAAGTAAACATCAGAACAGCCAGATGGGTAAGTCAGCAGACAAAGTAATGGGATATGAATAATAAACCACGGATGGGGCAAGCTACCGATTTACGATGAACTTTGATGGACAGTGAAGAATTAGCTTGTCCAGTCCATATGTCCCTATAATTGACACCACGTTGGAGCAGCACATCTTGTAAGGGAGAAAACGACGCGATGGTACTTCTATTATGAAACATTTCACTCCGCGATCATATCAAGTTCAACCACCATTTCTTTCGTACTGTTTGCAGTTGCAAACTTGCCATCAGTTAAAATATTCGGTAGTTTTGTGTAGCCGATCGGATCAGAACCGAGAAAAATAAAGATATCAATAACCGGTGGACCAAAGAGTGATTCCACGCTGGGACCAACATTCTAAAGGAATACCTCGTTCGAAAACAGAGTCAACTACAAAAAGAAAGAATTCTCATTAATAAAATAAAGCTCTGCAAAACAGCTACCCTAAATTTCCACAAAACAGCTTTCAGACTTTCAGCAACTTGCTGAAAGCTAGCCGACATCCTACAACTTCGCCCGTCACTCAGTCTCCTATATTCCGTCAACTTTAAGATCTAATCGACCTCAAACTGTGCAAAATTA
>NW_008752001.1:640-951 GCF_000715545.1 Opisthorchis viverrini | reverse complement strand
TAGGGGAAAACGTATACGGCTATTAGATGTCATTTAATACCTCCCAAATCTCTCCATTCCAAACTAACCCAACCACGGTGCACTCCGAAATTCAATGGATGTTGACCTTCACAAAAACGTGGTTACCGCCTTTGGCTTGAGGGATAATCAGAGCTATCAAAGATAGTCATTGTTAGGGACAGATATGAGAGATCCTAAGATTGAAGCACACCGGACAATGAACTGCCTATGAGCACCCAGTGCTGGTATCATATGGTTACCCCTCAAACAGTTCCCTCTTTCTATGTGCCTGCTTCAGTAGATTACCTATC
>NW_008752001.1:0-237 GCF_000715545.1 Opisthorchis viverrini | reverse complement strand
TCCCATACAGTTCCCCCAAGTGACCAAAAGCTACTCAAGTTAGCATTCGAAGCACCCTCCCAGTATGTGTCAACTGAACTAAACAAATCTGATTCCACGCGGCGTTTGGAGAAACGGCCTGTCAGTCTTTCATTTAACTTTTAACTTCCATCAGCACTACCTGACACGTGGTCCTCAGTGAACTTTTCAGGGGACACAGGTTATAAGCGAGATGTTATACGTCCGATTTCTGGGTTA
>NW_008752000.1:538565-549053 GCF_000715545.1 Opisthorchis viverrini | reverse complement strand
AAATCAATTTGTGAATTTTAGTGTCCTTTAGTTAATGATGCCCGGTATGATAAACCCTTGGATGATGGCCACTAAGACAAACGGAGAAGGCCTTCGAAGGTGCTTGCATATGTAGCTTCCGCACACAAAACCAACGTGCGGAAATTCTACAACACATTCTAAAGAATGTTCGTTTAGTTAACTAAACCATCAGACGAAAGCTCTGATCTGTACCCTTCTGACCTTTTTGAAACAAATGCTGGAGTTGCAAATATTCTAACCACTCGACGGAACAAATTCCATTACCCCAGACCAAGAAAGAATTAGGAAACGGTGAAATCGAGAGTTCAAACAGACAAGCTTAAGAATTACGAAAAAACCCTCGAAATAAAGGCCTCAACCATCTGGAGCTTTAGCCTCAGTACTATGACATAAGGTGTGAAAAAGCGCTACTTCTCTGTGCAAAAACGTTTGGGTGAGAAGTGCCCCAAGATCTGCGAGAATATTAACTACACCGAGCAAGTTTGAAATCGCCGGGCAAGGGGCATTACGACGCCATCACAGTAAACAGGTTGGTTTCCAAACCGATTCATAGAATTGCGTGAATATTCGTTTTCACTTTCATCCAACGTCCTTGTTAGACTGGATGCTCAGACACTTTTAAGGGCTACAAGCCGCCGCTGGTTGAAAAATTGTTCCATAAGTGACACAATGCAATTAATAATAAATATTGAGGCTAAAACTTGGCGGCAAGTAAACTATTTCGCAAAAACTAGAGGGCAGAATAGACCATTCAATTCCAACATACTCAAAACCAGAGGTGAATCAAAGAAAAAATGAATGTTCTGACCGATTCAAACTCAATTTAATTACGACTAGTAAAACACACCGATTTCCGTCAACGAAGGAGATCCGTGCTTCGACGCTATGAATACTTTTTAGTTGGATACTGTAGTATATAATTATAGAAAAGTTCTCTTGTTTTTTTAACTAGAATATTTTTGTGTTCGCTACTGAAGAACATATAGGCAAACCTGGGTGGTCGATCTCGGCTAACATTACTTATAAAAACGTTTTGCATGCAACGACACAGCGCAACCTGATCGTACAGAGACCAACTTTATTTTTAATAAAAATTATACAGGCAGTGTTGTGGAATATAGGTAGCTCAGGTGCGCTGCTTGGTTGTTGGTAAGTTCGCCGAGCTTGGCAGATGGATCGCAAAAGTTTCATCACCAATCAAGGTCACATGGTCAATCAATCGTCTTTGATAATTAATCCCGCATAGATGAAGTCACCTGAATTGATGAGCGAACTGCCCTACTCTACGAACAAACCAACAATCTAGAATGATACAAACTATTGGCTCAGCTGCCTACTATGGCAGATTTTATGTTTTTTAGAGATTCGACAAATTTTTTTCTTGAACTTGACGATGAATTTACTTCCAAACATCCATGTGTGCAGATACAAGCCCAACATGGTCAGGAATAGAAAAGTGGAATGACAAGGCGAGCTCAGTTGTCCAAAAAGTGTCATCTGAACTCCCTTCTTATTGAATGGCATAATGCTTCGTTTCGCTGAACATGAAATGAGCAAAACGCAAAGAAAGCTCAGCAAGTGCCCGAATGTTACCAAAAAAACAGATGAATCCTTCAAGGTCAATAAACGTTTTGATCCGTAAAACGTAATATGCCATTCACGCTATCCTAAGCAGTTGATGCTCTTTACGCCGCATCACTCCAGGTTTTCAAACACATTACCCTGATGAAAGAACCAAATAAAGCAAAGCGAATCAGGGAGGAATACAATGGGTCTGTTCCGTAGCAGTGTTCACGAGATCCCATTTTTGTAGACGACAGCTAGAGATTCGAGTTTCTTGAAGGTACGAACTGAGCGATAAAAGAGCAAGTTATTTTGCCAACGTAACGCACAAAATCTCACGATACAGGGATTGCCTTAGCTACTAGCTCGATCGCCATCGCAGTGCAGACAGTGACACAAGCACTTACGTGCAACGCTTTGATGATCCTCAGTGTCGGCGAGTTGTTTCTCAGGCTCTAGAAAGCGGAAACAAATCGTTCGGACCGCAAGTTAATCAGTTCATCGATTGAGTCTCTGGGCCGATTCCAAATTGCAAACTTCCAGAAGGACCATAAACGCAGAAACTCAAGGGACGTCTCGGGTGATTGTTCTACAATGGAAACGAGCATATGTGAATTAGTTTGTTGGCAATGAATATTTCTCTTGACTTAATTGTCTTTTATTTCTTTTCCTCATCGACGCACAAACAGTGCCGATGATTATACTAGCGGATACATGCAAAGTCGTGCCATGGTTGGAAACACAGGTAATGTGTTCTGGTCTCCACCGGCCAAACTTCGGTCCGCATGTAAAATCGACATCACTTACTTTCCATTCGACGACCAGTCCTGTACTATGAAATTCGGATCATGGGCTTACGACGGATGGCAAGTGAATATGTCCAAACGGTACGTTTCTACCCAATCAGCCAACTCGATGTTCTTTTTTTAAGAAAGTTCTGGCGTTTGGTTAGATGATTTTAGAACCAAAGTTGTATTACAGCTAGCCAATCGATTCGGCTTTTATTGTGCACTAGATGTGAATCAGGATGGAACAATCATTACCCTCGGAAAAGTACTTAATGTTTGTCTGGTACCTGAACTCAATCTCTTCTAAGACATCTGGAAGAGCTGCACGACTGTCCCATCAATATAGAGTGAGTCATCGGCAGTGTGTCTCAAAATTGCCCGGGTGATTCGAAACCTCGTCTTCCCGGCCAGTAATTGAAGATCGAATTTCTCGAACACGAGCAGCTGACCAGCGGCGTAGCCAACTGATACGAAGAGATTCGTGTTGTCTTCCTACTGATATTTGTGTAACGGTGATACTACTGATGGGGGGGCACGCGAGGTAGTATGTGTTGTTCGTGGAAATTCGCTTTGCGTCTTTTGAAAAGGGGAGATCTGTTGCGGAATTCGTGGAGTCACTTTGTAACAGTTGCTTGAATTTGAGTGAGGAATGATTGGAGTCAATGAATCTCCAGGAAAGTTCAAGAAGACGCGTTTAGGAAAAGATGGGTGTCCATTTTTTGTAAATAAGATGCAAATTAGAGTCTTGCTTCCCGGTCCAATGTTCTGTAACCGGCCAGTTGGCATTTCCCAATAAATAACTCCGCAGCGAAGGCCTTTTTCCTTTCACTTGTAGTATCTCAAGATTGTGAACGACTAGCAGTTTCGCTTCAAATAACTAGACAAAATTTGCATGACAAAGGATAAATAGACAATCGCCGTTTAATCCGTTTATCATTTGAAATCTCAATTCGTGGCGATGACAAGGTTATCTTGTAGACAATCTCACGTCTACTAATCACAAAACTGCCGGGTAAACTGAAAATAGGAGTAACAGCTTTGAGTATTTGGGACCAACTCCTTATGAAGCGAAGTCATATCCACCTAGAAGAGCTCGTTTTCAGCGTGTTATGATAAGAAACTTCATTATCGATGAGCTTTGCCCTTTGAATTTGCCTACTAATAATTGGGTTTGGTCGACTACGGACTGTTTTTGATGGCTTATAATTATAAAATCTAGTGTTTTTTCACCATGATACTCACGCTAGGGTTCCCACTGAACCCCTTGATCACGTGAAGCGAATCGACAAACCCGGGCGCTCCTGGACACTCACAACATCCAACTAGATAGAGTTGGGTTTTGCTGAAAGCTACTCGCCTGAGCATTTTTCAATTATTTAACCAACCACAGCTGCTTAGTTCATTGTTTACTCTTTTTTTAAACATTGGGTATGCACTGACCCGAAAACATTAATGTTTGTCACTGTGTTTTTGTCGAAATTATGCACCACGTACAAATTTCACGCCGATTTCTCGACTTCATAATGTGTAATGCGTAATCTTCATTATGAATGGCAATCACTATTCATCTTAGTAAACCTACAAACTTGGCAGCAGTAACAGAAGGCTGAAACAAGTTCCCTCCTTGGAAACCTTTCGAAGTAGCTAACCACCTTGAAGACCCAGTAGGCTAGTTTGAAAGACCGATTCATTGCTGCCGACACGTCGGCTTTGTGCTGTCTCGGATGGCGGACGTTCCTGAACTTTTCATCGCTGATTTCATTACGAATACAGCGAGCATACATCAAATAACTGGAATGGTTTGGGATGCAACACGCAGAAATGAAACGATTGTACCGGCAGAACTACACAACGCAACGTTCTACGCTGTCATTGAAAGACAACCTGGCAGCCTGTCGATGTCACAGGTGTCATAATTGGGTAACGAAAAATCGGAAGCGGTAAAAATGCGGATAAGATGGTGCTATCTGTTGGAAAATCTAAAGAACGCGCAGAAAAACGCGACCTTTATCTCACTGTCAATTAGTTAGGTGCCGTATCCTGCATCCGGGCAACGGACACAGCGCGTCACTATTTCACATTTCCAATACGGTCTTAGCTTGATTCACAAGAAGTGATGAGCAGTCAAGAGTTAAGTCAAATTGCACCAAACTTCATTGACAACCAAACTATTTCCTCATGCAGCTAAGAATCCCCATGTCCTATTTGGATTTTGGTTTGTCTAATCTGCCTAACTTGCTTGTTTCGTCATGTTGATAGTCTCACTTTTACCGACCGATGAGATCGATTTCCAAGTTCGAATTCTGGTCAAGCAAGGTAGTTTCAGTCTCGCAGTTTCACATTTCAAGCAGATGTTCACCAGAAGGTTGAAAGTCCTCATGAAAACTTCTGCTTAGTGGACTGCATTTTTCTCACGCAAATCTCAGTAATCGTTGTCAATCTTTAGCAATGTGTAAAAGCACTCTGCAGCGGACTCAGCACTTTCCCCGTTGACCCGTCAGCCGTTGAATTCTTGACAAGCAAGCCTAGTTGCGTAATTTCTGGAACCCAAAATCAACCGATAGACATCAAGTTCACATTGAGTTCAGGTTGAAATCACCTGGGGTACTTTTACGCATGCTGTTTCTGTTTGATTGGTCCGGAAAAGTTGACAAAAAAACACCCAAAATACAAAAATCATATACGTGATCATTGTGAGAGTGTCTGGTCCCAGATGAGCAGTAATCTTTGCTGTCCTTTGAATGAACTGTTATCACAAATCCTTTTATTGGTGGAATTCATTGGAATTCTTCATTTTTAGCCACATGACATTCACTTCCAAAAGCCTCCCCGAAAAATTTACCCGTTCAGATTTTTCATTCATTTGATTTTTTCCCAAAGAATTCAACTTCGATATCGACCCCTCTGAACAACATGAGATCCAGCATCTAGGTTGCTTTATCCACTGTGCAATTTACGGTTATTGGCCAATCACGTAACTCGACAGATTCAAAATCATGGATCTTCTGACGAACAGGAATATGGAAGTTTTTGGATAGCAGTTCAAACTGTGTGAATTAGATTTGCATAGGGTAAACTGTAGCTCATCGCTGAATCATACGGTTCGCATCATGTGCGACTTTGGTTAGTTGTCCTAGTGATGAATTCTCAGTTGTGGGTCACTGTTTTTGTGGTGGTTAACAGCGTTTTGTCTCAACTAGTGGTGGCTTCATTGCAATGAGCATCATTTCGACGCGGAGTTATTTTCACAGAAAACACCAACTGAGCAGTTACAGACTATTAGAGAGGAAAGCAAGACTCACATATGCACCTTGTTCATAAAAACTGAATATCCTTCATCTTCTTGAACGTGTCTTCCTGAACTTTCACCAGAATGTAAACAAATGCTACAAAGCAATTCCACAAATTTCGTAATGAGTCCCACGTTCCAATGGAAGCGAAGCGGAATTACGAGGGAGAATACTACTCGCATACCTCATCAGTAGCATCCACCGTTACACCAGTAAACCAAATAAACGTAGATTGTTCTGTTCCTTCTTGTTTGGTGCTTTCAACTACAGTATAAGTTTCATGAGTTTCATGTCTCGATGAACATGAACCAATGCAGTGCTTCAGAGATCATCCAAGTTCACGAGGCATAAAGTAAAGCGTTTGTTTAAATATACTACTTGAATGAGTCATCACTTGGCTGAAAAATCCTATCGTCTGTGATCCAAGCGACTCTTATTGAAAAGCTACATAGAGTCTTGAAATTGCACAAAACTACAGAATGTGGGTGAGGCTAATTGAGCAGCTATCAACAAGAGCATTTGGTTCTGTCTCGAAAACACCACGAATTCAAACTGATTGTTTTTTTTGAAAACAAGAGCAAGACTGCAACCACATTCAGGGCAACAAATCAAACTGGTTATCATCTGTTCCGTGTCATTCGAGTGTCTCTTCAGAATCTCCGAGATGTTGTAACAATTACTGGTTGCAGTCAAGGCCTCCATGAAAAATCCTAGTTCACAAAACATCACGACAAAGTCAAATTCAGCATTCCAATGAGCTGCCTGCCGTGGCCTTGTCCCAAATGGCAAAGCAATCGTTTCAGTTTTTAATATTTTTGAAATACCTCGACCGGCTGGTTTTATTTTCTCATGTACAAAACGACCAACAGTCATGGTCCACAATAGTTTCGAATGACGATACCAAAAGTTAAATTGCAATGTAAGCATCAGAGTCTGTCGATTTCCTAGCAACTTTCTGAGAGAATTATACCAAACATGAGCAGAGTCATACATCAATCCTTCAAACTGCTAGACATCTAAATTTATTATCCAGTTTTGGTGGCAAACAATTAAAAAAGGGGCTTATCTCTCCCCCAAAAAATGGTCATAATTGGATAATTGGAATGTGGAGTCAGGGAAACAGAGGCTAATTAGACGAACACAATTAGGTTCTCTGTTATTTCATCTAAGTACGTCTAAGTTACAAAATTCTACGGAAACTCAACGTCCGGGAGAGTTCAAACTCCTGCTCAACCTCAGTTGCTACACAACACAATTTCAAGTTGTTTATTTCGCCCATCGCTACATGCCCAAAAAGAGCAACTATAATGAATCGTTTGCGAAAGCAACCGGAAGTCACTCACCACACAGTGTCGCCTATGAGTTTTGCACGTTGCACGCAACCTGTATGCCGTCGGTCTAAAATTGGCAAAATTTTACTTGAACGGAAGTGTTCTTGCCTGTCGCCACGTCTGCAAAAGTACCGCACAGCACTCTGGGCATTACATCTACACGGGAAGAATGGATTTCGTTACGCACGCACAGTATGCAGCCAAAATGATCTGTTTCGTCAAAATGCCAACTTCCTCCTCTAGTACACAATCGAAAGACAACCGGTGGAATGGTAGTGTTGGATCGCACAAAAATGATGAAAGCAGAACAATATAGAAACTGGTTTTCAAACGGTATTTGGTGGTATCGAGTGAAATAAAAAATATAAGAAATAAAATATAAAATTAAAATTAAAAAATTAACAAAATTAAAATAAATAAAAAAATGAAATAAAATATTGAGTAAAATATAGAATCAATCAAAATTTATTCCTGTCCGAATCCCAGCCCTAAATTTTACACACACACAGACACAGTCGATCGATTAGTGGGTGAGGGCTACTGGTACTAAATGAAACCAAATTAATTAATTTCTTATCTAGTACCAAATTTGGAAAATTCGTTTCTCTGCCGAATCCCGGCGCGCTTATCGCGGAATCAAAAGGATGACTTGTCAGTACTATTTTGTTTTTTTCTGGTTCTTTTTGTTCAAAGTTGTCGGCGGCAATTTCATGAACATGGCACATTCCAAGGGGGTAGAGTATGCGAACCCCTCCGAAGAAAGATCAGTGAACTTTGGCTATACAAATGATACGGTTTTGTTGCTGTTTTTTGATTTTTTGCGCAAACTACATCGGAAAAAGTAGTCAGAATGTTTTGAGACAGAATATCCCATGTTTTGGCAAGCCCTTTCTACTTTCAAAGTGTAAAACCATGCCTCACAGTTTCTCTCTTTCTTGTGCTATCCTGAAAATTTGGAATAAAAAGCATAAAATGGCGGATCAGTTCAAATAGCTCGGCATCTGCCTAAGCCATGATTTTAGTATGACGCCAGTACGCGGACTCACAAACGAATCTCGCTGAAGCTGAAGGGCCGTGTCTTACAACTTTGCTGTTGCGAGACAGTCCAAGCTGGGGATTTAGGACATCTTCAGGTGAGCTCATGTAGCGAGTAGGCGACAAGATGGAACATAGGCAGCTAGATGGTAACGAGTGAGAATTGTCTGAAAACCGGATTCGACCGACTAGGTTGAGGTGTCTCGGACTTATATTACGTACGTCCTATCAGCGTCTAATTAAGAAAGCACTGTTTTTCCGTTCCAAGCCTTTATAGGAAAAAAGTTTGCAAGGAACAGACAAAACGAATCTCGGATCTACTCGCATTCGTGGCTGTGTCTACCTGATGAAAGCAGAACAATATAGAAACTGGTTTTCAAACGGTATTTGGTGGTATCGAGTGAAATAAAAAGTACATAAAATAAAACATAACATTAAAATAAAAATTAAAAAAATAAAAAAAATAAAATATTGAGTAAAAGACAGAATCAACCAAAATTTACTCCTGTCCGAATCTCAGCCCAAATTTCAAGTGAATTATCAGGTCTCACCGCCTTAAATTTTACACACACGCAGACACAGTCGATCGATTAGTGGGTGAGGACTACTGGTACTAAATGAAACCAAATTAATTAACTTCTTATCTAGTACCAAATTTGGAAAATTCGTTTCTCTGCCGAATCCCGGCGCGCTTATCGCGGAATCAAAAGGATGACTTGTCAGTACTATTTTGTTTTTTTCTGGTTCTTTTTGTTCAAAGTTGTCGGCGGCAATTTCATGAACATGGCACATTCCAAGGGGGTAGAGTATGCGAACCCCTCCGAAGAAAGATCAGTGAACTTTGGCTATACAAATGATACGGTTTTGTTGCTGTTTTTTGATTTTTTGCGCAAACTACATCGGAAAAAGTAGTCAGAATGTTTTGAGACAGAATATCCCATGTTTTGGCAAGCCCTTTCTACTTTCAAAGTCTAGAACCATGCCCCACAGTTTCTCTCTTTCTTGTGCTATCCTGAAAAGTTGGAATAAAAAGCATAAAATTGCGGATCAGTTCAAATAGCTTGGCATCTGCGTAAGCCATGATTTTAGTATGACGCCAGTACGCGGACTCACAAACGAATCTCGCTGAAGCTGAAGGGCCGTGTCTCACAACTTTGCTGTTGCGAGACAGTTCAAGCTGGGGATTTAGGACATCTTCAGGTGAGCTCACTGTAGCGAGTAGGCGACAAGATGGAACATAGGCAGCTAGATGGTAACGAGTGAGAATTGTCTGAAAACTGGATTCGACCGACTAGGTTGAGGTGTCTCGGACTTATATTACGTACGTCCTATCAGCGTCTAATTAAGAAAGCACTGTTTTTCCGTTCCAAGCCTTTATAGGAAAAAAGTTTGCAAGGAACAGACAAAACGAATCTCGGATCTACTCGCATTCGTGGCTGTGTCTACCTTGATCCTGCTTACACGGGCTAGAAACCTCGTTAATGTGCATATTGTCATTTCCTAGTAAGACCGTCCAGCTTATCTGCGAACAGACGTTGTACGGTGTTCAAGCTTGAGCCCACTGTGGCCACAGGGATTGCTCGTAAAGGAAAACCTGATTCCAACTGCGCCACATTTTGAACTGCCTGTATTCTAATCATTGAAGTTGCAATCCCAGCAGGAGCAATGGTTCGAAAAGTTGAAAGTGCTCTCATGGTGGTACCAGATACTGATAGCCGATAGAGGCTATGTGGAGTTGATGTTGCTGTAACCAGTGGAACGCCGGTCGTACCACGCCGAGTACTAACAGAATCACGCGTCACTCTCTACGCAAAAAATAGGAACGAATAGGGGAAATGAACTGTGATGTTGTTCCCAGTAGAAACGGCCAGAAACAAGTAGTTGAAGTCTGAAATTCCAGTTCACTATATAGGGGGAGGTGTTTGTGATGAACTTGCTGAGATGTTTCCGTATCCACCTCCTGCTTGGCGAGAGTGTAGTTGGGTACTGTCAGATTGTTTCTCTCAGTGGGGAGATGCAAGCCATGATGTACACGAATAGTGGGCAGTGGATTACAGTTCTTTTCCGCATAGGCCAGTGTGGTGTGGTGGAACAAACTGAAGCCCATCACTAATTGACTCAATGGTGAGTTTCATGCCACCCTCTTCAATAGTCGTATGTCCGGTGTGATTCGCTACTGCCTTAGCGTAATTTGTGTGCATGGCTTATGTCGGTTGAGACAGTTCCTTAATGTGACGAGATTTAAGATGTGTTCACTTCAGAAGAGCTTGGTAAACAATAAATAAATTTTATTTGGGCAACATTTTGCTTTTGACACAAAAGCTTCATCAGGCCAAGTGAACAGGTCACCAAACTGGCCAGGTTGTAAGACAGACGGGGACCAATCAGTAAGTCCTCTTCACACTAGACCAGCTTTGAGTGTTCTTGTTGGCTAGCATGGGTGCCAAACCCCTGAATTAA
>NW_008752000.1:528245-537970 GCF_000715545.1 Opisthorchis viverrini | reverse complement strand
CTAGCTGGATATCCACTACCCCGAAGTTTGTTTTTTTACTTCAATTTAGGCTGCTGTTCGCTCAGCTTCTTATATGTACAGGGCCCTTACACGCCTAAACATTGATAACGCAATACTGGCGATTACCGACTTCGGATTGGCAGACGAGTAGTTCAAAACTGCCTTAGTGTCAGTTGGCTTCTCGTACACTGTGGTCTTTAGTTTCCATCCAGCCTTATGTGTCATGCAGTCGAAAAAGGCTAGTGTACACGAGGTTGTCTCCATACTAAATTTGATCTGTGGACTCAGTTTATCAGATAATTGGCAAAACTCACTAACCTTTTCCCGTTTCACGACGACGAAATTGTCATCGACATACCGCCAAAATATCTTAGGTGGGTTGGGAAATCCGGCTAAAGCCCTCTGTTTAAATTCTTCCATAAATATATTTGCCAAAACCGGGGATATTGGAGAACCCATTGCTAGACCTTGTTCTTGAGTATAAACCACTGAGTCAGTGAAGCTTTTGTATCGAAACGTTACCCAAATAAAAACTACCGATTGTTTACCAAGCTCTTCTGAAACGATGACTTCTCAATCGTTTTCAAATTTTTTCCAGTGTGTTCACTTCATTCCAAGCTCCTTGTTCTCTCCGGTTCTCTTTAAGGACACAGAGCTTATTCGCACTAAATCTCTGTCCCTTGCTACTTCTTTCTTTCCCAATGTTTCTCCCGTCTTGGTTGTGTACCAGTCCACTGAGAGCGTTCACTAGCAGTGTACATAAACATAAGGGATTGAAGTGTTGCTTTTGTGGGTCTCCAGTCAGAAACTATGAAGGGTGGAATAAACGGCTTACCGTTTATGGATATTTGATACCATTAGGTGTCATCCTGAGTTTCGCGTGTATTAACTTCACAACCAGTCAAAGGCTTGCAGAAACTCCCCACTCCTAAATACAGGCTGATTAAGAATACGTTGAAATGGAAACGAGATTAAACTTAGTTTCCAAACTGACGTTTTTGTCCAAAAATTCTAGATTGAACCTGTGATGGGTGACACCATTATTGCACATTATTGGTTATGCCAATGCCAAAAACTACTGCTGTGACTGTGTCAGACAGTGATTTCTTGACTCGTCTGACACCATAACCATGTTGCATGCATGTGAAAGTGTTAACTTGTAATCAACTGTCCTTGAATTATCAAGTAGTCAAAACACAGACACATTATACTACCTGCATAAAGATGATCCAATCCTTCTGCACAGACCAGAGAGCATCGGTTCAATAGATGTATCTGACAACGTGAAATGCATCCTCTCTGACAAATTCACGTTCCCAGTGCTGGTGATAGCATGAACCCTCTATCTGAAAAGTCATCACTCAAGATGCCAGTCGACAAGCGACCACGTGACGTGAATCCCATGATCAAAGAAGGATGAATAGCGCTAAATCCTGTCTGGATGAGGATTAATCACACCACTGATCAGCCGCGCGTGCCCGATCGATTACCGGGTGGTTTTTTATCCCTATAACCTGATGCCTTATTAGATGTTTACTACTGAAGATTCTCAAGTGTCAAAACAACTGTAGGGGGTTTCTTTGCTTTTCTACCTACGTTTGGTCCACTACTTTGGTGTTAATTAAGCCGAGTTGCTGTGCAAAACAGTGCATTTTGCGGAAAGCATCCAATTTGAGTTCAAGTAAAACCTAGTGTCGACGGAAACTTGGAGACTGCGCTTAGATGATGGGCCTCAAGTAAAGCCAAACCGGCCGCTGTCATTCAAAGGGCTCCCGGCAACCTAATGGGTAGAGTGTTCTACGCCCAAACCGGTCGGTGTACCGATTGGCCCAAAACCTGGCGTGTTCATTCTATATTCATTATATCACATAACCGCAATAGCTTAAGTGAGGTACGGGACGGTTTCAACTCAGCCGGAATCTGAATAAAATTCTAAATTCTTACGTATCTGGATAAAGTGTAGCGGTATTCAACATCTGCAGAAAAGCGTAGAGCACAAACGTACTTTGCGTGATCAGTGCATGTACCTCGGGTATACTGCCTCCTTAAAATCAATGACAAATCTCCGTAGATGCTTTGCCGATTGGACAATGAACATTGTATCAGGTAGTTTACGAAGCGAACTAGAGGTCCCAAACAAGATCAGAATTCGGTATAGATTTACAACCTAATTCCTAAATGGAACAATCGAATTTGATCAACATAGGCAGGCCATTCTAAGTCTGAGAGGAAACAGTCGAGAATCACTCTCTAGAATATAAAAGAGTCGCTCAGAGTCCTTTTTTACGGCATTCATACCGTTTGAATCTATTTCTTTCCTCCATGATCATGATCAAAGTCATCGAAGAATTCTGTAAAGAAAAAAGTACAAGGTAATCACGTCCCCATGCGAAATTTGTTCAACTTGTTCATTTTCCCCAGTGCCTTTGATGTTCCTTGGGTCACGCTTTATTCGGATGAACGTCATCAAAAAACAGCAAGATTGTGAAGCAGATTTGTTTGTGATCCATCCATCCATCTGCGCAAATAGCTTTTACAGCAGATAGGTTAAGCGAGTTTCATTGGCGTGATTTTCCCGTGCACCGTCGTTTTTAATTTCGGATGTACTTTTCTCGCGGTCAAACACTTTCCATCTCTGAATTGGTTCCAGTCTTTGAAGAGCTTCTTGATCAATACCTACCGGCACTGCTGAGCTGCAAATATGCTCACAGCCTCCAGCTAACCCGACGATGACTCAAGATAGCAGGGGTCGCTGGATGAACTTTTCCATTCACTGTCACACAGTGACGAAGCGCGGATAAATAAGAGTTATTCTGAGCTTTTTTGGGAAATATCCGGCAGATTTATACAGTGAAACAAATTCTGTAACGGTTCGCCCAAACCATAAGGTCAGTGAGACCCAAATCCAACCAACTTTGGACAAATCACGCGCTTTTTTTCGAAAAAAGGTCTGTTTTTCGCCTTTTTGACCATCGATCTGCGAATACCGTTAATTCAATCCATTATTCACCTGGTGATGCGTTGGTCTACACTTCTTTCAAACTGTTTTCCCTTCAACGTCAATTTCTTCTCAATGCAGTCATGCGGAGGTGGACCTGAGCAACTATGTACAGAATGGAGAATGGAATTTGCTTCGAGTTTCCGTGGTTCGGGATGAGGTAAGTGGCTGCACACATGCGCATGTTACTGATTTGCATAACATCGATTGTGGAACGAAAAATTTTTCAAATGTATGACAGCCAATCCGCAAAGTTTGGACGTGTGCGAATCAGTGATCGGAAAGACAAAATGACGCACAAACAATTATTGTTTCATCAAGAAACCAACTTTGACTGTATCAAGCTTTCTTTAGTTTGTGATAACAAAATTTTTTACGACTAAATGTACATCCATAAGGTAATTACCTAATAGGAAAAGCTGTTTTCATCTTTCTACCATAGTTGGGCCAAAAACGTTATAGCCGACCCCACCTTCTAAATACTTTGCGTTTCCGAGATCATTGTCTGTAGTGTGTGCAACGGTTTGATCCTGTCCCCAAGTCATTGCGCTGCTATTTATACGGAATGTTACGTTTGGACTCAACAGATCTTTCCTGACGGCAAGAAAAGCATTTGACAGAGAGAGAGAGAGAAGAATTCCCTGGCTGCGGCCAATCCACGTTTATTTATCTTTTAAAATTAGCATTTCTCCCTCCTTCCAGGTCTCGAATCCCAAAACATTTGTGTGAGAAGGCATGTTCTGATATAGTTTGTAAGCTTTGTTTCAACGTTTTTTTTCTTGGAGAAAACTCGCAAGGCGCAAGTTTACGACGACACCAACAGTATCACGGCTCCGAAAAGATCATGGTTGATCGGTGTCTTCTTTGAAGGTTCGAAAGTATTCTAAGTTTACTATTTCTTTATATATACATATATATATATATACATATATATATATATACATATATATATATATACATATATACATATATATTGTAACATAAGTTGCAGTGTTCGACTTACAACTTCCACTACAACTCTCATCTAAACTAACCACTCCCCGGCTGCTGTCGGAGCCGCGTCATCAGACTTCTACAATCCGTGACCGCGAAAAAATGTCCTTGCGCAAACAAGGGGGTTCACGCCTCCAGAAGCCTGAACTGGCAGCCTCTTTGGAAGACTCAGCAGACTACCTTGCCTAAAACAATCTGATTAAGCGGGCCAAAAATCAGGAATCTGGCGTGCGAAAAATCACCAACCAAGTAACCGAAAACCAACCAGTCGCTTATTCCAACAACCTTCACGGCAATTTATTATTTTCTCGTATTAACGGAATAGTTGGAATGAATTCTTTTCTAATCATCTGTCCGCGTGATCCCTAACATACCAGATTTGAGCGATCAATATTAACAATCAAATTTAGAGGCAGAGACAACATGGCCGATGGTCGTAATTTACTAAAACTCAGAAGAGAACAGCCTTGGTGTTGTGTTTTCAATGCCAACAAACCTCGTGAACTCTACTCACCAAAACGGGATTGCCGTTAGTTGTAAGAAACGAAGCTGGTTCCCCGCATCCTGTTGTAGCAATAAAAGACTCCCCACGACTTGTTCTGCGCTACGATTTGGTCAAAGCAGACTACAGCATAGTTGTCTGAATACACTGCTTAACTGTGGATCAACTGTGAATTAAAACAAAACGGTTCGTTGAACTCCGCTCCGGTCACAAACTGATATTATTCCGAATGACCAGTGGAACTATGCTGGCCAAGCCAAGTGCGCAAAATACTTACTGGTAGGACGTTTGTACGGATAAAAATAATTTCTTATGAAGAGGAAAAAAGTGACAATGTTCTGGTCACCAATTCTTTCTGTCTGCAAAATGGGTGTGTTATCATCCAGGACGTCGATGCGTATGTCAGGATGTGAGATTGGCTTTCCTACACTTAGCCATCAGCACCGGACAAAGTTGTGATATTTTGACAACATTACTCATAAAGATACACCTCTCATCTAGAAAGCACCGGAATCCTGTTTCTCCGCATCAGGATGACCAGATTCCATCCGGAACGCAGGCATTCTTACACCTTGCAGGTGACTTGAGGCGAACTGAGCTCAATCGACCACTTTACAGGTTACTACTAAGCATTAGAGGTATAAGTTTTGTTGAACTTGACTTACTTTTATTCCGGTGTTCCTTAAATAACTGTTTTTTATAATAAAAAAGATCCAAATGCTAATAACTGTGTTGGCATCCAATTTTCTAGATTGATCATGTCGACCTGTATGGTTAAACGATGCGTCAATTTTTGTCGCATTCTTTGTTAAGAAATTGTTTTTGCCATGACCTCACATTTAGGAATTCTCACCGTTTTCTCTCCGTCCAAATTAAATCGACGCTCCCTCAGAAAAAACCTCACCGGTACAGTTCTTCCTAGATAAAATCTATCATGGCAACATCCAAATGTTGGTTTTTCTCACAAGTGGAGGGCGACATTCAAAAAGAACACCTATACTACTGAATAAAATTATCTTAAACCATTCGGAATTTGTATGCTCTGTTTCATGCTGAGCATGTTGTTTAAATTTATCGCAATGCTTGTGCGGCAATTCGAACCATGCAACCGATTTAATGATAATTTTATCCCATGCATGGAATGAACCTCACGTATTTATGTTCTGCTAAGCGCTCTGTACTGTTTATTGCGAACTTTTCCCATGTTCACACCTGGTGCTCGTTAATCGCCGATCAAATGCTGAGATTCCGGTTATCAGCGGTAACAAACACACACTGGGTGGAGAACAAAACTGATGAGAATTTTTGTCTACGGAAAAATCAATCGGCCAACAAACCGCTAATTTTGCATCTTGCGTTATCCAAAGTGTTGTCGGGAATGCCTCCCATAAAGAAAAAAACCCGCTTACTTTTACAGCCGACACATCGAATGGTTGTCGGGCAAAAATGATACAATTACATCGTTTCTGTGGTTAAAGTTAGTCAAATGTCCGACCAAGTTGGTAAGTCAATGAGACGCAACGCGTTTGAAAATGATGCAAAGGGAGTAAACCATTACTTTCGTGAATTTCATCGTGTGTTTATTTTGTGCTCAAAGATTCCAGGCTACTCGACTTTCGTTTTTATACATGAGAACCACTGCGCATTCATTGAACGCCGTAAAAAAACTCTGTACAAGACAACATCTCTGGAGAGTAGACGTTATTAGATCCCCAAGTCGGCCACTTGTTTCAACGAATTGGACCATAACTCATCACAAAAATGGGACCTAATTTTTAAGGGTATTTTGGAACTACCGAATTTCTCAGTATTTCACTTCTGTGCTTAGGACTCCCCTCATTTATTCTATCATGCGATGCACGGTAAAATACAACTTGACTAGAACATCATCGATGTCATTGGCGTTTCTCATTTGGCCATCCTCAGTTCAAAAAATCGTCCGAAAAATTCATCCTAATTTCTTTGACGCACTAAGCAAAGAAGATTGGTTCTTCGGAGGACTTTGACCTCTTCAGATGAGGTGCTCAGGAGCGCTTTTTGCAACCAAATAAGTAAGCATCGGTTTCAAGACGAAAATCTTTCCCGCAAGTCAAAACGGCTTGATAGATTTCACAGCTTCCATTCTGATCTAGGATTGGTCATTGACAAACAGCGGCCAAGTAGGTCACCAGTCGGTTAGAGTGAGAACCTCAACCTGATCACATCCATGACCTGAGCAGGACTATCCCACAAAAACATGGCCTTGAAGTCAGGATCCTAAAACTTCTATTCGTCAGACCCTTCTCCTTTCAGTGGTCAAAGGAACAAAGTTCTTTGAGAAGGCCTTTTCGTTTGATCAAAGGTAAACACACTGCCTATTACTTGTTAGGATTCCCTCGAAGCCTAAATCAACTTATTTTGATAGGTCACCCGTTATGTAGTTATCGGAATTCTGCGTCAGCTGCTCACTGAAACGTAGGCCTGATAGCCAAATATGACTGTTCCCCTGTTGCACCCTACTGTAGTTTAACACAAGAATCTGAAAAAAGACTTCAAACTTTATTTGTATAAAAGTAGTTCAGTTGCGGCGCTATAGCTGTCTGAGAGGTTTTTTTGCTGAAATTGTGTCCGCACAATTTATTGGGTCACTAGTTCTCACTGACGGGATTGCTGCTCCGCTGTTCGGATGACGACACTCACGTGAATAAAGATGATTGGTAAGTAATGACCTGTAAATCACAGCAACGTGAAGAAGAGCTTAGTAAATCGATCAACCACCGCCTAACTATACAAGTCTTTCGTTTTAGTTTCACCATCACAGTCTGTTCCATCTTGCGAATAACATATCTGTGCGTCCATTCTGACGCATCATCAGTGGCGTTCGAAATATATGTGGAACATAGAGTCAGTAGCTTGATTTTGCCAGAACGTGTTCAAAACGGCATAATTGATGCCCATTTGGATAGATCATCCCGCCTGTTGCCACCACAAGAGACTCATGAAAGTTTTCAAACTGCCTTGGCCTACTAACCCAGACATCTCCACAACTGAGTACAATGTGTGATTGTCTTTTACACCAACAGTATAGCAATAGTATAGTATAGTATCACTGCATCGTTTTTTTTTTATTTTAGCAACGTCGTCCCCCAATGAGATGCTACTGAAAACGACGGTTCACAAATTTGTTTGCTGCCTAGCTAGCAACTAACATGGTAGAATTATGCGAATAGAAAACGGGACACAAACGGAACTAAACAAATGAATAGTTCTAAAATGCCAGTATGCCCGACAGCAGTATAGTTTATATGTATACACTGGTGAATTACATAAGGTGCTCTGGCGAGTACTGTCAGAGAATTATCACAGAATCAAAGTCACAAAACAGCACAAAGTATATGACCCTGACTCGGCTTCTGTTCAACTTCAACTCGTTTGTTACACCCACTAGAATGAAACTTACAAGTTCCAATAGAATTCCTTTAGACCGGGGCTATCGTAATACAAACCTATCGTTATTCGAATCCCAAAACACACATTCAATATTTCGCTGTGTTGCTACTGTCTGACTTGGTTAATCTGAGTCGTGTTCATCTCTCACCACTGTAACGAAACTGTGGCACACCGGGACCAGATTCAATTCTCGAAAACAGCGGCCTAACTCGCTAAACATCAAAGTCGACAGGTCCACGGATAGTCGGTTTTCGTCTCAAGGCTCACACGGTGTGATGTCTAGTTGACAAATCGTACTACACGTGTGCCCGGTTAGCCATCATTCTCCTTAGCTCATCTATCAAAATAATTGGAAGTGAAGAACATTTCTAATAAAAAAAACATTTTTGCTCCATCAAAAAAGCTGTTGGTGTAAGGAAGCAAGTCGATGAGGACTCATTGAAGAACACCACGTCAGTTTCGTGGGGACGTAGTAGCTCTGATGGTCCAAAAATCGTCCATGAACTCCACCCGGTAGATTATCGATTTTGACACAAAACACAAGAATCCAAAGAACTTACACTAACCGCTTTGTTCTCCCGCCAATCACAAACTTCTCTGCTGGAGGAAAGCTTTTTTGGTTGTTCCAGTTGATTGGTAGGCAAAATGTGTCAACCCCTTTTTTGTCCTGCCGATCTCTAACAAGGTCCAGTCTATTTTGCAACTGTGATAAAATTAACACAAACTCTAGCGTGATCTGCCAGACATCGTGAGTTGAGCGACGCTTGGTCTACCCCTCACTCAAAGATATGTGTGCGTTACCAGCTGAAGAAAGATTTCATCCAGGTGGGTCAAAATTTAACTGAAAGTCTTTGGTTCTTGGAAAATTACACCGTAAAAACCAAGAGGTTTCTGTTCACCTCAGGTAGAAGAATCATTTGGCTTAGCTGAAATGATATTCCTGAGAACCGTTATCGCTCATAGATCACAAAGATTGCAGTATCATTGACGACTAATAAAGCCAAACGACTGTTTTTTATGCTCTTTCTTGGGGTTAGATCATGCACAATTTGCTCCTCACGTCTTTCCACACACTAATATACCATTTAGATATCGTTACAAATCAGAAACCAATTACTTAATTTTAAAACCGGTTGCTTCTTTCAATCGAATGATCATTTTGATAAAACAAGCGCCAGAAAACAGAACACAAGGTGTGAACAACATACGCGGTTTCCACCCCCTTTCAACGTCGTCTGAGTATTTCACCGAAACCGATGACAGTCTGGTTAATATCCCACTTTGACAAGTACGCTTATTAGTATGATTTTCACTGCTTCAACTGAATGCACTGCAGCAGACCGCGTCTGCTTCAGCTGGCACGATTTTCCGTGCACCGCAATACATTGATGTCTAGATATACAGGGTGTCTCATAATAAACGCAAAAAAAAAGCAATACTCGCAATACAACTTCAACATTAATTTAAGCGTTCAATATTTTTTATGTGAACATACAAGCTTTATGGAGGTTTAGTGCAAAAGAACTAACATTGCAGAAAATGTTGAAAAAACCGTCCACTTTTTCTATAATATGTTGGAGGCGGTATGAAACACAGCATATTTAACTTCTTAAAGAGTCACTCGTGCATACTCCTCTTCAATTCGGGTAGAGATGAAGGTGGCGTCCCAAATACGATGGGACGCTGGCGCGGGGAATGCCGGTCAACTAAGACACCTGAGTTATTGACGAAGATGCCATGGTGCTCTTGGACTGAAGTTGCTCGACGGCATTCTGTACAATGGGCGCTCTTTCATCATTCAGA
>NW_008752000.1:481786-528216 GCF_000715545.1 Opisthorchis viverrini | reverse complement strand
GGACTCGAATTTCGCAATCAAGCGTGTAATGGTCGACACGGTGAAAGGATCTTTGATGAGACCATGTTTGGTTTTGTAACCACGAAGTGAAGCGGTGGCGCTTTCACCAAGGGAATAATAGAGCTTCACTATTTCAATAAACGTACTCACATACATTGCAAACAGAAAAAATATCAGCACTTATATACAAAACCTCCTTAATGTGGCTTTTAATGGTAAAAACATTGTAATCCGTTCTTTGATTTGCTTTGTTGAATCACCAAATCAAAGTGTACGTTTATTATGAGACACCCTGTGACACTACCCATAGGTTGCTGAAAGCTGTTCGACAAGCTAAGACCGGTCCACCACCAAGAGTACCGTCAAAAACATGAGACTTGGCTGCATTCGGCTGCGAAAATCAGAGTAATGGTCGAAATATGTCCAATTCGCCTTCATCCAGCACATACGTTTGAGGAAACCTTGGGGCCCGATGAGTCCCAATGAGCAAAAAACCGGCCGTGGGCTGTCAAAGGGTTTACCGGAAACATACCAGAAGCGTCACGTCTCAACTTCCCATCGTTTCCCAACCACGTTTGGCTGCATTGGTGTAACAGCTAGCTAGTTTGATCATGCTGGAAGACTAACTTTCCCGCTTTGTTGTAAGTAACATTGTTTATCTGAGGATGAAAAAAACGAAAACGGTCAGGTAGACAGTTCAACAAGAACGGAAACAGTGCGCGACGAGTAGAAAATGACTCTTTGCGAATGTACACTCATTCGCAAACTAATTTGGTTTTTCGAGAGACTCACCTGGAACCCAGCTGAATCTCTCGTTTATGATGTTCTCAGGCAACTCAATGTGATGCACCAGGCTGGCTCATGTTTAAGTCACTACGATATTTGAAATATCGCGATACATAAACATATCTGTAATGTACTACTCATAAGGTTGCTGAAAATCCGTCGACAGCCCACTACCGGTTTCGTCCTCCTTGGGGCTCATCAGATAGGCGCAGTCCCCGGGTTTCCGTCAACCTTATGTTCTACTTGAAACCAAATTGCACGAAATTAGCGAATAAACACTCATTTGTAAACTAATTTGGTTTCTCGAAAGACTCACCTAGAACCCAGCTGAATCCCTCGTTTATGATATTCTCAGGCAACTGAATGTGCTGCACCAGGCCGCCTCATGTTTTCCGTTGCAAATGAGTATATATTTGCTAGAACAGGACTCATTTTAGTGACTGTGGTAAAATTCGCCGATAACCTATTTTAGTTTATCCGATCTTTTACTGACTTTCTGCCATAATCATTCTTTAAACCAGATAAAATAGAAAAAACAATATACGTTATAATGTGATATAGTCTTAATTCATAATCAGTACATAAAATATGACTGTGTGACTTAATTGCTTGGGGACCCTAGACAGTGCTTGCTTTCTTCGAATCCCAAGAAGAACTTAGATCATTTTGGGGGAATTCCCACTTGGGGGCACTCTATACTCTTTTTTAAAAAAAAACAAGAATACCGAAAGATTGTTCTACAATTTCCCAAGAAAAATAGGCAGCCTTGTTCTCATGTGTATCAGCTGACGAACCCATGTAATAAAAACCAGAAAACTTAATTTGGTCTTTTTACCAATTATTCATCTAATGTTTAACCGACAAATCAATGGGTCATCCAGCTATTGAGGACGTTCCTGATTTTATACGATACTTTTTCCGGTCACCACGGTTCTGTCTCGCTTTGACCGCAAAAAATTCCCCATGAGGTTAACCACTGCAGATCGATCGATCTCGAATACAAGAATTCTTAGTCTGACAAACAAATCCATTTTTCTGGTACATTTGACATCCTCTTGAATGGGAAACTTGCCAAGGTTTTAATTAGCTTTGTGATACTTTCGTCAGATAACATGGCCAGTAAAATCTTTGTATTCAATAAGTCCAAAATATTTCCTTTCTTCAAGTGTTCTCGTTAGCGGAACCTGTAAAACCCATCTGATCTGGTTCACCCACATGCCTGGGCAGAGTCTTTTAATCTGCCTGCTGACCCAAATGTTGAAAATCGCACTCTCATGCGTGCAGTGTCCCTAAAGTCGTAATTTGCAAGCTGCGGTAAAATGCATTAGACACAGCTATGCAGTTGGCAAGATGCGCGAACAAAATTGAGCGAAATAACTTGATTTTTTCTCGTACCACGGATTTCCAACACGACAAATGTTCACTGTCAAAAATTGTCAGTCGGTGCATGAATTTCCCTTAGCGGGGTGATGGGTACAACCGCTTGGAGATATTATAAGGCCATTTTGAAGATTCCTTTAATCAGGCCAGTTAGCTTGTCCCTAGTCATTTCAGAAGCTCCGTGACTTCCATACATGTGCAAATGTAGCGAAAACCGTATCACTTGATCTCCTCTGGGTCAGGGATTTGAAAACGTTCTCATAAAAAATCAAAGCAAACTGTCTGAACTTGTCATCGGACGACTTCAACTTCACCAAGAGAAAACAAACGATGTGTTGAGATCAGAGGAATCAAGGTCAATTTTGAGACGGCCGTTTTAAAGCTCAAAAATGAAGTACAATCTCACAGATTTCAAGTTGATGACTTCTTAGTTATCTGTGGATTGCACACGGCGGCTTAGAACGACAAACGGCCTTTGGCGCTGCCCAAGAGGAAGGGCGTTTTACCTGAGAAGTGGAGGTTTATGACAAATTCTAGATTCTCGATTTTGGCGGGAGCATACACCATATGAGGCTACTGTAAATAAGGTTCTCCAGAAAATTCAAAGCGTCTGATCAGCTCGCCAGCTTTTACATTCTTATTGATATGGATTGCAAAAGATAGTTCACATGGAACTACGAAGCCCGTAGGGCCTTCATCAACGACAAACTGAGTGATTAATTGCTGAGCATTTGTAAAACGTTGATGAGGATTACTTACTTGGAGCAATTTGTGCAAGGCTTGTGAAACGGTGACGAAATAATCAATATAAACCTGGCTACTAGTCCAAATCAAAACGGATTCAGAAAGGCTAAATTGTTGTCCGTTGTCTGCCCCATGTTAAATTTCTGTGTAGAAGACCTAAATTCGCACTTCAGCAGTAGCCGATGTCTCAGATAACAACCTCAGGATAATGGTTGACGATTCCTCTGGGTCAGTGGGCCCAACTGTTCACAAACGCTTTTGACGTCACGTGAGTTGAACATCTCCGGAAAACAAGAAGCATTTTGAACTCGTCAAGAAGATGGAACAACTATCGCTAATCGGTTCACTGGTACTGGCCAGCACACGAACCATTTCACGTCTTACAGCTTCATCTACCGAGTACCAGCAAGTCTCATCAAAAAAGAGAACTATAAAGGTTTTGATTCTGTCTAACCGTACCTTGTTGTTTTTGTGCCAGAGATAAGGTAGCTTTGTACAGCAAAGTTGGTTTTCACAGTTGCGTTTGCCGAATCCATATTGTGTAAACATTAGTCTTCATAGCATCCAATCCAAGTGAACACTATTCAGGCATTGGACTGCGAACCGATCAATCAACCGATCCAATCAATATTTAGTAGGATCAGCTGATTTAGTCCGCATATATAATTGATTTCCTTGGGAAGGAAAACGTATTCCTTGGCTCAGAAATGGTCATTCGAGTAAACCGTCAACAAGACCGGGAACAAGTGAATTCCTCGCATGAATTTAAACTACTAGCCAGAAGGTCATGAGTTTATATTTCCCCACCCCCAAGGAGCTGTAAAAAGCATCATTATTGTTAGAATAACACCTCTAAGGGAACCTCAGAAACTTCTGACCCTTCCAACTTTATCTTTTGATATCCTAATATCTATTCTGTTGTTACTGATCACCCGTAACGTTCAATTCGCCCAAGGCAGTGACACAGCAGTTGGAGAATTGCTTTGCTATCATTCGCGAAGTTTCGATTTAAACAAACCTCATATTTGGGCAAACAATAAGATCTCTAGCTTCCATAATTCTGACGTGACCCAGCCACCTGTCTGTTTTCTGCATTTTCTCTTGACAGATCTGTAGACGTACAATGCAGTGATTACAAGCTCTAATAAACATGGCAGACTTCATTGAGGAAACTACTAACTAATTTGCTGAAACTCTTCGACGGCTCACAACAGGTAGACGCAGTCCCCTAGGTTCCGTCAACCTTATGATCTACTTGAACACAAATTGGACTGATAGCGATACACACATTCATGTGAGCCCCAAGAAAGGCACAACCGACCATGGGCTGTCGAAGATGCTTCAGCAACCTTGTGAGTAGTTTCGTCAATGAAAATATACTGCGATGTCTCGAATATCGTATCAAATGAAACATGAAGCATTCTTTGTGCAGCACATTCAGTTGAAGAACCTCACTTTTCGTTATACGAACCGCGGACCTATGTGAGCTGGGATATTTAAAAACAGTGGTTTGCTCATTTGCTGAGTCCGGGCAATTAACTAAATTATCTAGTTACTGATGCGATGCGATGTGATTGATTTAACTTTTATGGATTCATCTATGTTCCACAAGATGACGGCCAGTTACTCTGTCCTTCGTTTGATCTTCCTTATCCGTGTGTCCATATCATTAAGTGACCTTTCATCTGTTTGACTGAATGAGCCGGGTACGCAGAGAAATCGAGCGGAACGTTCATTTAAGTGATCAGGGTATCCCACCCATCGGTTTGATTATGTGGTGAATATAGTCGGCTTCCCGTGTATTCACGCTTTACTTCAAATGGTCAGTCAGTGGACCCGTGAAAATGCCGTACAAAGCATGTGTGTTTCTCTGCTAGTGAAAGTGCCTTTAGGGGACAGAGAACGTACAAGATTCAAGACTGGGGGGCATAGAAGCTCCCTTTGAAGTGAACATTACATTATCCAGACAGGCTAATATTAAGTAGGCCAAGTGAATCAGACATCAACTTCCATAACCTTCGGTTATCTTTCATACACTAGTAGTGGAAAGGGAACTCTTTGCCATCAAGCCATCTATAAGCAAACACCAGCTAGGCAGTTACAAGTCACTGGACAGGAAAGTAAATCTCTCATATGCACAAACTGGACAGTCCCATGAGTCTTCTTGAACCTTCATGGATATCCATTAATTATCACACACACTACTCGCGTGCCTTATCAGTAGTGCAAGCTGTTACAGTCGTAGTGTTTAAGGGGTCTTGTGCACTTTCAAAGAACACTGAGCTAAAAGTTGGTATGATTCCGGCTTCGTGCAAATAAGCGTACTGTTGCTTTATCTGAAAATGAATAGGTCTGGTTGTCATTTACGCCTCGAGAAAGAGGAATCCTGCTAAGGATAGAACTTATTGGACAAGCAGTATCTCCCATAATTCCAGACGCCCATTTATAAGGGGCTCTGCGTAGTAGGACTCCAAGTAGGTTTTTTTCTGGTCCGTATCCAGGCAATTTCACACATTGGTCTGGGCACTGGACAGCGAATGTGCTTATTTTTCAATATAGTTGGGAGAAAAAGTATTGAATTTTATACTGTATTGTGACCACATCCCCGTCGGGGACCGCTATTCCAGCGTACTCATAAACAGCACCAATATGTCCCAAGAACTTGTCGGTATTTCCATTGACAAGTGCTAATAAGCAGATACCTCGCTTAAATTTCATCTCTTCAGCTGTTGTTATGGAACGGAGCTGGGCGCTCAAATAATCTCCGTTACAGGCACATCCAAGACTGCATAAGAATACGGAGCTTGAACCAGCCAATATTCCGGCTCTAGTATTAAACCCACTGAATACGGGTTATGGCTGCTGCGATTTTAAAAGTTGGCCGTTATTGCAAACAAATTTTCCGTGCTCATGTTTTCGACATTCGATCTGGTGAATGCAGTTTTTCGCCAAGGCTCTGGCCCAGCCTCTTCTAAATCCATTCTATCGGCTGTCAAGGTGAAGAAAATACTGCTGGAGAGTCAAACCGCATTAACTTTAGTTCGGAAACTCAGGCGTAAACAGCGCTCAAAATAGGCTCAGTTCCAAATGAACTGCAACAAAAGCTATCTCTCAAAACTGAATTTATTTAGCAAACATGCCCGCAAGACTCTTGACCGTCCAACTCAAGGAAACATTAGCTGATGGTGATGGTGATTATGGTGTTTTCCAGAGGCCGTGAAATGCTGACTCATTATTCAGTCATGGTGTAACGGTGGGTACTACTGATGAAGAATGCGAATAGTATGCGGTTCTCTCCTTAATCCACTTCGCGTCTATTGAAAAGTGAGATTTATCACGGAATTTGTATAATCGCTTTGTAGCATTCGTTTACGTTTGAGTGATAATCAATGAGTATCCAGAAAAGTTCAGGAAGACGCGTTCGAGAAGAAGATGGATACACAGTTATTGTAGACAAGATGTACATGAGAGTTTTGCTTCCCTGTCCGATAGTCTGTAACTGTTCAGTTGGTTGGTTGAACTGCAACAAAAGCTATCTCTCAAAACCGAATTTATTTAGCAAACACGCCGCAACACTTTTGACTGTCCAGCGCAAAGAAACATTAGCTGATGGTGATGGTGATGATGTTTTCCAGAGGCCATGAAATGCTGACTCATTATTCATCATGGCGTAAAGGGTGGATACTAGCTAACCACCGCTACGCCCAACTACGCTCCCAATACTGCACTGATGATGTTACCTCGATTGGTGGTGAAACGTTTGCAATCAAATTGCTCAGCTCAGCGAACAAGCCAGCGGCCATCTACGCTACCTGAGCTACTAACATTTTCCTCCTTGTTCAGTTGGTGTTTTCCAATTAATAACTCCACAGTAAAGGCTTTCTTCCTTTCAGTGGCAGCCCGTAATCTCCGATATTGTCCAAAGGAAATATTCCAGACATTCGTTCTCCCTGTGATTGAAGTTGCTTTTTCCCCAAAATGGCGCAGAATGGTTCTTATTAAATTATTTTATTAGTGTGAAATTCAATATATCCGGTCAAAAGATGAGAAAAATTCATTTGAACTAAATTTTTGAATGCTGGACAACAAAGTTAAAGGTAGCGTTTCCCCGTGGCATGAAGTTTTGGGTGCTGGATTCAGTCGGTTGGGTTTTTTCTTTGTGTGGACAGCAAAATGGCTTCTTGGAACAAGACACCGAAACTGATTTTTCTAAGTGCCCAAGTGGTGACACTCTGTGCTCCGCTGTACTGTCGTTCAGGTCATACCACAATGACAAAGAATACAAAACACTATCTGTCCGAATGACGCAACAGTTCCCCGAAGATGTGACTGCCTTTGGCAAAATGCACACGTCTTAAAGTGAATGTAAGGACCCAAGGTAGACTTCTGTGTTTCACCTGAATTGGCCTCGAGCGGTTTTTCAAAAACACAATCTTTTTGAGTTATTTCTATTCAGGACTTTTGTGCTCTACGCTAACAACTAACCAAATGACTAAAATTATGGCGGAAGAATTCGGTAGTTCAAATGGCACAACCGTTTTGACAAATCATGTTTCCCCCATTATCCACAGTTTCCGGCTGACCATCCCAAGCTGTCAGCACACAAAATCCTCATAGATATTACTGACGAACCCTTATTCACGAGCCAAAACTGTGCGTTATTCAAAAATACCCGCCATTTCATAGAGTTTAACAGCTTCGGACATTGCTGACAATGGAAACAGAGACCACAGGTTAGATTTGCGGTATTGCCGGTCTCAGATCTTTGTTTTCAAGCCGAAATAACGGAGTTTTCTGCTGGCAAAATAAGTAAATTCAGAGGTCAGGCCATTATTTTTGAGTTAACGAATCGCTCACACTGGGAAACCTGTTTGGCGGCAAGCGAAGTTCACTCCCATGACCCTTTGGAATGAAATTTACTTGGGCTAACATCACTGAATTTGGACTTGGGTTTGTTTTTCACGAGGCCATATTTCATTCTGAAAAACGAAAATGCATAATTTCGACAAATGGGTTAATTTATATGCAAATTCAGTTTTTATTTACGGGAGACTCAACTGAATCTCTCTTTTATGATATCTCAAATATCATATGAATAGTCTTCCTCAAGTCTGGTGAACTTACACAGGTTTTGGAAGCCGTAATGGCTAGGAGCCATGAATCTCCACCACGCGGATTTTTCTGAATCAGTCTGCAAAACGTTCAACCATTTTCGAGAAATACACTCATTTGCAAATCAATTTGGTCTCCACGAGAGGCTCAAATAAATCTCTCGTTTATGCTATTCCACAATTGAATGTGCCGCACACAGACCGCCTGATGATTCAGTAGGCACGACATTCGAGATATCGCAGTATATTTTCATAAAGGAAACTACTCACAAGTTTGCTGAAGAGGCTGTCGAAGAGTTTTCAGCAACCTTGTGTTCATTCATTTTCTTTTTAACTAGGTCGTACAGCTTGAAATTTCGAGCATGTATTGGCATGGTACGTACCATGCGTAATTAAATCTAAATATTAGGTGGTGCTCGTGTCGCCTCAAAAGACTGACTTTCATTCGACTTCCATTGATTAAGATGAGGTCCGAGGCAAAGAGAACTCCTTCTCGATGAGGGATCTGGTTGATATATTCACTTGGTTATATAGCAGTAGTTGCCAGTGATTTCAACAAGGGAAACAGCTGTCTCCAAGATTGCGACGTTAGAGCTTCTCAGTTCCAGAAGCTGTCACTCGGTGAATAATCAATGATGGAGAATAGAAAACACTGTTTATTTAGCAAACAATAATTCTACAACGTCGCCAACTGTGTCAAACGAAAGACGAGGATTCGCGTTGTGATTTCAAAGATAAACTGCCCTGTACCGGATGACGCCATTTACTCCACGACGGCTCATGGTCAAGGGCTGGAAGCAGAATTTTAGTAGCTCTAATTTCTGTGCACAGGTCTTGGCCAAAGTGCAGGTATTTGGTTGAACCCCACCTTACCTTACGTAGAGTCTAACGTGCTCTTTGCATCATATAGGTTGAGTTGATTGTTGGCTGTGACTGTCTCAGTTTTGCTTGGCTAACCTCAAACTGTCTTTGGTAATTCAAACGTAAATTCTGTGAGTGACAGTTTAGGAGACCTGGAAAAATTCTAGGTTGATTTTTGACGGCGTCATATAACGTGTCCCAGGCGTAGCGTTTATAACTCTTTGTCTGAAAGTCGCTTGGAGGCGTTGAACTCATTGCAAAGAATGGATTTCTGCCACGAATCTCACACTCGATCCTACCTCTCACTGGGGCACCAACTCCAGCAAATCAAATGTAAATATCGACTTTTTTCTTTGCACCGTTTGTCTTATTGACGTTTTACAATTCTGAGTTGAATTCATTGGATACCTTGAAAGGTATTAGTTGGTGAATCATACTCTTGGAGCCCGAAGCCTGAGTGCATGGCGCTAAAAACACAGCAGGCCTTAAAGATCAACGTGGATCTCTAGCGCTTTGCATCTATTTGGATCATGGCGCAGCTCGCGTAATTTTGCCTTCAAAAAATCTGTATAGAATCGTTTCAATGTCCTAAGATTTTTAAGGTATTTGAAGTTCCTTTACTTCAAAACCGTTGTTACTGACAAGGCCACAGTGGCAGTCAGTAAATTGCTAGATGTATAATTCCATTATCAAGTCTGTTGTGGACCACAGTCTCTTCTCATCACCATGAACCCCGGTCTGGATAGCCGATTGATAGCCTGGTGCGCTTGGCCAAACCAGACAAGTCAATGAACGTGCAACCCACCTGATCTATTGATCACTGCCGCGTACAAGCGGGCCAAAATAGTGATAACAACTCATCTGTCAAGGGCGAGTGAAGAACAACCAATGAAATCTTTCTCAACGAAAAACAGTTATTTCATTGGCTGTTATGTGGTCCCGTTACGTTCGAAGCTGGTTCTCCTAATGAGGTCCAGTTTATTACAAGAAATTTAGAACAGACATCGATCTGTGATTTCTCATTGCGTATCAAACCAAAAAAATGTGATCCCGGACAGTATGTGAACAACCTGTACCAATAAAATCAGCTTTCTTCTGGGGGGTCGAATCTCATGAATAAATGCTGTCATCCACCTCTTCCAAGCAACAGGTTTAACGGCTGTCAATGGCTGGGTGCTATCCACAAGGGAACCTTCAAGGCCGGTCATGTAAACATTTGTAACGAGGAAAGCGTGACTTGGTAGTTCTCGACTAGTATTCGTCAGGCCTCAACAAAGTATGTCCACATTTCCTGGCCGCTTCAACCAGACGGATGATGAGTTCACATAAGAGGAAAGGCTTACTTGCAAAGACAGAAGCGTATAACTTATCAATACAATTGAGTAAATGGCTAACACTGAAAAATTTCCAGTTTTCCTAGTTCAGGGAAACACACTGAGTTCGACGTAGGGATTTGAGGAAACACTGGGCAACAAAAGGTCGGAATATGCTGGAATATGCTTCAAGCCACCAGATATCGTTAGTTCAGGGAAACACACTGAGTTCGACGTAAGGATTTGAGGAAATGCTGGACAACAAAAGGTCGGAAGGGCGGTTTTTTTCTGTTTTTTTCACTTACTGGAATATGATTCAAGCCACCAGATGTCGTTTTGCAAGGGCAGTATGTAGTTCCTATAGGGGTTAGATCCAAAAATTGTCGTGGAGAGAAAGAGTGATGTGGTGGATTGTGGAAAATGCAGCCAAAATGACCAACAGATTGGTTAGAAAGTGCCATGATTGACTCTCATTCATGGACGATAGTAAGGGTAGATAATACTCAGTGTGGATGCGTGTCAACGTACTGCGTAAACAGCTAGAACAAACAAGCTCTGCGTTGGCCATCAATCATGTCAAACACCGAACTGATATTGACAGCGAAGACTCTCGGGAAGAATACATCAACTGCTTGTAAACAGAGTTGTTTGAAAAAGATAAACAGATAAACATATCAAATGTTTTTTTTTCGAAAACCGACCTGATTTATGCGCAGCGGAACTGGCCGGGAGCAAGTTTTAAGCCGTTTATGAAGTTCATCAGATTGTGAGCAAAGCTGTCATGAAATCGCGTTTCTAATTTCGGTTCGTCACACTGACTCTTTGGAAAAATGCAAAGTGAAGTTTCATCGAAACTTTCCTCAAAGAGCGGTCCTCATTTAAAAGCCCGTGGCTTGTATTGTCTACTCATCTCGTTCTAAGTAGACAAATGTCGATGATGTATTCCCTCCGCTGCACTGGAAATGTTCCTCCCAGCAATTGGCTCTCGAAAACAAGAAGAGAGATCTAGCTGAGTCTCCCGTGAACACAAAATGGATATGCCAATGAGTGGGTTTGTCAAAATCTCTAAACTTTGTGTTCAAGTAGAACAACATAGGGGTGCCGGAAACTCGGAAACGGAGCCTACCAACCTTGTGAGTAGTTTCCATTATGTAAAAAGCAGAGAACAAACCACTTTCGGTTTCTCAAGCGGCCTGACCGTTCCCTAAATTGAACGAAGCAATCACAATTTCATACAAAATAGACTTTCTAGTCAACTCCGACATTTCTTGTCCGATGGTAAAGGTATTTCGGACATGCTTTTGCTATATCAATGACCTCTACTGATCATCATTTGGTATGTCAAATAACTCGACCAGGACACGTACTCAATGCCACTCAAATTTTTATGGGATAGTATTACTACTACATAACAAAACGGCCCGGAAATTACTAGAGTTTTTGCCGTTGTGTAAAACTGCCTCACCATCGAAAAGCCATCCTTTGTGTTTCCTTTTCCAGTTTAGCTAAACAGGACAAAGACATCTGCAAGACTGACATTCAATGCGTTCACGTACTGCGCAGCACCGATAAGCCTCTCATAGAAATTCAAGTTAATCGAACGTCTGGTACTTTCGGAATACCCCAGCGCAACTACAAGTAACAGGTTACAAGCAAAAAAATTTCGTTCCCATTGTACATGTGGATATTTTCCTGCCATCCCTTTCACTGTTAAGAGGGGATTGTTATTAAGAAGGGAGCGTATCATGTGAATGAACGGTTCTGGTGGTCATTCGCTCAAAGTTAGTGGGGCGTATCGTGCGATCGGTGAGATGGTTGTCCAAAATGTACTATTGTAAGGAATTTGATGGTCATTCACCTCTAGTACTTCTTTGGTTATTAGCTCCTAGAAGGAAACAGTTTGCTGACAAAAGTACACGGTCAAATGCGCTCAAATGTACGCTAATTCGGTTTTCAACGGAATCCCAGTTAGATCTGTTATAGTCTCGAAATAAATAAGCCCCACGTCTCATGTCCTACCTGGAATGACATTTGAGATATTAGAGGGAATTTCCTGTTAAAAAAAGCACTATACATCAGATCTTTTCAACCGGATATATCAGGTAGGTGTAGTCAGCTGAAGACGTTCATAAACGAGAGACTCAGGTGGGTTCCGAGTGAGTCTTCCGTGAAAACCAAATTGGTTTGACGATGAATGTGTCTGGTAAATTTTGTGCCATTTAGGTTGACTGAAACTCTGGGACTGTGTCCACCTGATGAGACTGAAGAAGGGCAAAACCACTCGTGGCCTGTCAAAGAAGTTTCCCCCAAGAAAAACCCATTCTTGATGATCTAAACCGAAATCAGAGATGCATCTCTCACTCTCAAAGTGGGATTAAGTAAAAGGACCAAAGTTGTCACCTGAATTGGCTGCAACAAGGGTGTTAGATTATGGATGAATTGATTTATTATCTCGATGCGGATGCAGGTAATGTGTAGGTGAGCATAAAACTTATATAAGGATTTCGTGCGTTCCAGGAAACAGGCATGTTGTTTTTAGAGCGATCATGCAATATGAATCATGTGAATCAGTTGTCTTAATTATTACTGAAAATTTCGTATGATTTTATCACCGTAAAACGCACATACACACTGCTGACTAACAAAACTTTCATCCCGAGTCGAAACATGCTTGATTGAAAATGGTTAAAGCTCTTGATAGGTGCGAGTAATTTTAGCTTGGCTATACGGGCAAATAAATCGGCCGTTGTTCCTGGAGCTGACGACGGGGTAAACCAGAGGTAGGACGCACGGTTTTTATTTCTCGAGTTGGCTATACGGGCAAATAAATCGGCCGTTGTTCCTGGAGCTGACGACGGGGTAAACCAGAGGTAGGACGCACGGTTTTTCGCAAATTTCTCGAGACAATTAGTAAAGCCCCAACAAATGAGTAGAACCTTTAAATTCAAGGGTAAACGCGATAAGCAACGCTGTGTTTGGCAAATAGTAACAAAGCTCATCAGAATGTACCTTGATATCGCGATCAAACTGTACTTTGTGGATGATTATGATGCCAATAAGCCATTGAACGACGAGATAGATGCTGAAAAATGAGATCTTGATTCATTTGGATGAGAAGTGAGAATCGCGGGTTACACTTCAGGAAGAATGCTTTGTTGAACACCGAGTAATTTAGCAAGTTAGCAGTTCCGTACTACTTTATCAGTCTAAAAAAACGTTTGCTGTATAAAAAACTGGTTGGGACTTCCGTTCGAAGATGGACACTACTTTCCTAAAACGGTTGCCTGAGAAAGGATAGATGCCAGACCTTTGCACCTAGCGGTTTTTTAAAACTCACAAAAATTGCTCTACCTATAAAATAAGCGAATGTACACTCATTCGCAAACTAATTTGGTTTTTCGAGAGACTCACCTGGAACCCAGCCGAATCTCTCGGTTTTGATGTTTCCAGGCAAGTGAATGTGCTGCACCGGGCCGCCTCATGTTTCAGTCGCTAGGATATTCGGGATATCGCGGTAGATATATATTTGCAATGCACCACTCATAAGGTTGCTGAAAACTCCTCGACAGCCCACAATCGGTTTCGCCCTTCTTGAGGCTCATCAGGTGGGCGCAGTCCCCGAAGTTCCGTCAACCTTATGTTCTACTTGAAACCAAATTGCACGAAATTAGTGAATATACACTCAACCATATATACTCAAACATAACGTTGGTGGAAACTCGGAGAATGTGCCTACCTGATAAGCCCCAAGAAGGGCGAAACTGGTCGTCAGCTGTCGACGAATTTTCAGCAGCCTTATGAGTAGTGCATTACGAATATGCATGCATCGCGATATCTCGAATATCATATCGACTGAAACATGAGGCGGCTGGTGCAGCACATTCACTTGCCTGGAAACATCAGAAACGATAGATTCAGTTGGGTTCCAGGTGAGTCACTCGCAAAACCAAATTAGTTTGCAAATGAGTGTATTTCGCTAACATAACAAAATATTTAGCTTCATGCTGTCGCTCAGATGATCAATAGATCGACTCTACAATGAGTACGGCTGGAGTTGACATGGATGTACCTGTATTTGGGTTCTTCTAGGCCGCAAAACGAAAACGTTTGCCCTATTTTTCCTCATGATGAATAGCTGAACTAATGGGTTGACCTGCTCTGGTGTGCTCCCTGGACGTTGACTCTTCTATATTCCAGAGAACAGAAAGAAAGAAACTTCCAGAAACTGGTCCGTATAATGAATTTTCAGACTCTCAAAGTTCCAAAGGTTTCTGTGGGAAGAGCCACTGTAAATCCCTCCTCCCATACGTCCCAAATATCTTTCAAGAATTCGCACAAGTATGTTGAAAACTTCTGTCTTTCACGAAAGCCAAGTAGGTTTGTTCTACCATTCACGTGCTTTACTCAACTTTGTGAACCCGGTTATAGCGGACGCTAAGGGTTTGAAGGCAAGACTAGACTGAATCCAAATAAAAAATTTGATATTTCTAAAGTTTACGAACCGCAGCGTCATTTTTTTTCAACGAACACATTATGCATTTTGCCCATCAAGATCGTTTACCAGAGCGATTTATTACGGTTGCCGATACTGAGTAACCATTCACCGGCTTGTTTAGAAGCCGTTTGAATGATTGTCGTTCTACTTTGATCGGATTACACGCGCTAACTTTATCAGCCAATCGTAATTAGACAGTCGCCAACTAAAACTCCCGGACTTCTCTCCACAGATTATCTATCCATGCTGTGAAGAACCCTATCCTTTCATACTATTTACAATCTACATGCGTCGGCGGACGCTGTACTATCTGTTCAATATCATATTTCCCTGCCTGTGGCTCACGGTGCTCAGTTTGCTTAGCTTCTGGTTACCGCCGGATTCGGGAGAGAAAATTACCCTTGGAATCACAGTGCTCCTGGCGTTCAGCGTATTCATGCTCCTGATCGCTGAGAATATGCCGGCAACAAGTGAATTTGTTCCGCTGATTGGTGAGTAACGTCAACACATTCCCATTTTCTGAGTACAATTCACACGTTTTTGAATACAGTAATGTTTCAGTGCTCCTTTAGTAGGAAAATGTATCGGGGGTGTTTTCACAGTGTTACCGGTTGTGTTTTTCAAGCACACTGGTGGTGAAAACAGGCTGTAACACGACGCTGTACTATCTGTTCAATATCATATTTCCCTGCCTGTGGCTCACGGTGCTCAGTTTGCTTAGCTTCTGGTTACCGCCGGATTCGGGAGAGAAAATTACCCTTGGAATCACAGTGCTCCTGGCGTTCAGCGTATTCATGCTCCTGATCGCTGAGAATATGCCGGCAACAAGTGAATTTGTTCCGCTGATTGGTGAGTAACGTCAACACATTCCCATTTTCTGAGTACAATTCACACGTTTTTGAATACAGTAATGTTTCAGTGCTCCTTTAGTAGGAAAATGTATCGGGGGTGTTTTCACAGTGTTACCGGTTGTGTTTTTCAAGCACACTGGTGGTGAAAACAGTTCAGCTGTAACACCCTTTCAGTTCCTAGCTTCCATGCCACCCGAGAAAAGCACGAGGGTTGGGATTTTGCCAGGTTGCCCAAGCCTAGACAGGGGTAGTCGAGAGGCAGAGGTGGGGTTCGAACCGTGGACCTTCCGGTCAGTAAATTCGCTCTCTTGAGCCACTTGAGCCATCTCGCCCTCGATCACTGAAAGCCATTGACATGTAAAGTACCCTAATGACCACACACTTGACAGGAACCATCAGATGAACAAATCAATACGCAGAGCTCAGTTTAAATATCTTCATAGAATCTGCAGGCATTAGGGCAATGAATTCGATATGTATTCACACACAAAATCCCTGGGCCGACACCTAACACAGATTTGGCTTGGCTTAGCTGATTGGTTCTCTTTCAGCTTCAAACTGGTCACGTGATCTGATGAAGTCTTTGTATCAAAAGTGAGACGTTGCCCAGCAATAAATCTATCGATTTTTCCGAGAACGATGACTACCCAGTCGGTTCCAAGAGTTCTTGTAACTGATACAGAAATCCTAAACCTAATATGTGTGTGCTATTTGAGTGCTGTAGAGTCGTTGAAAAGTTCCACTTCTTGCCTATTCCAAAGGGCAATAATTTTTACCAACCTCAGTCTCGGGAACTTATCGTGAGAAATTTCTTTGTAAACATCCACTTTTATGGCTGTCATATTCTTCCACACTGTCGCAAACAATGGCTGTGAAGCCCCTAAATTTTCTCCTCTCCAAGCATCCCCACTGGGGTACGTTTTCCGGTTTTTCCAGACACCAATGTCAACTATGTTTACCTTCATATTCTCAGGTATCTACCTCACAGTTACCATGGCGATGACCTCCTTGTCAATTGTTTTGACTGTCGGAGTGCTTCACATCCATCACACAAACGCCAATCATTCCTCTGTGCCCGAACGCGTCCGAGTGTTGTTATTCGACTATGTTGCTCCATTGTTGAGAATGTCCACCGTTCGAAGATACAGACTGGCCCAAACTCGGAAACGTTTATCCGTTCCAAACGTACGAGACTCATCACCAACTGGGACCGAGCACGGACAGAGTTGGATGAACCGCCATCAAAAATCGACAGACCAACATGTGGTCGTATTACAAAGCCAAGATGAAAACTCTGTCTTCTCAACATGTCATTCGGCAAGGGATTCACGGCCTCATGTCAAGCCGGAATCAAAGTTGTTTTCTCAAGTTCACAAGTATGCTTCTTCGTCCTCCAGCTCAAGCAGAGCGAACATGGCATTTCCCATGGCACATTCATCTCAGGTCGGCAATCTAGGAAAAGATAAGTCCAATCACAATGATAAGGAACATTCAACACCCAACTTAGTTGGAGGTAAAATAAATTTGACCACCACGCTCTCCGCTGATAGACATTCTGTGGCCGAGTTTCGACCGAATCAAATCTATTCCGCCGGTTCTAACGAGTTGGATGACCGAAAACGCTTATCGTCCGCGCTGGTAAGGATTGAGCAACTAAGACAAAGCATTCACCGCAAACCTTCCCCGCTCTCAGTGCCCAAACACGATCCCATTGAATCCCTTGTCCTAGAACTGACTGATTTAATTTTCCACGCCAAGAAGGAACATGCACGCCTGACGAATTGTGTTGGCCGCTTGGATCGACAACAGCGAGAGGAACGAGATGCGATCGATGCTTCCAACGAATGGCAAATGGTCGCATCCATAGTGGATCGTCTTTTGTTCTGGCTGTTTCTTTTTGTGGCCATTTTTGCCACATTAATCATCTTGGTCATTATGCCGTTGTTCAAACCGGAGTAGCAGAGTTCCGGGGTCTCTATGCTCAAAACGCTCAACAGTATGGTGTGTCTGTGGACCCGTTTTAGTCACCAGTGTAAGGTTTGCGTGGTTATTATTCAATTTGACAACGCTTGTACTATATCTGTCTTTTTTTGGTTGAACGTTCAAAAGATCTTCCATTTGTTACCATGCATCTGTTCCAGAGGCAGTTATTCCTGCGTTTTACAGTTAGATCCAACTACTACCTTCTATTTTGTATGTGAATTTTTGTGAACAGATATGAAATGGGGAGGTGCTTTCAGTGCACCAGTTACATAATAGATTTAGCTGAACTTTAAGTTGATTTCGGCTGAAAACACATGTTCATAATACACATCGTCAGCAATACACAAAGTAAGCTCTTTTAATCTGTTCTGGGCTCGAATTAGAACCGCAGCCTTCCGTATTCGATGGGTCGGGCACATGAGTCAGATCGATCAAGTGTGAACACGTTCGCCTGTTGTTCAGACGTGAAAATCCAGATGCGTCCGACGTACGGTTGGTTACACGCTCGCCTCGCGCGTCAGATGTCCGGGGGTTCAAATCCCGGCACGGCCATTGGATATGCACTGCTGATGAGCTCCAATAAGAGTGAAACTCGAGTTCAGTACTTCCCTTTGGTGCGGACTCACCGGAATAATTACGCCACACCAGGAGTGCGACCGTTCAAACGAGAGTGGTGTGGCTATGAGCAAAATACCTATCCCGCAAAACCCCAAAACTGCAACCAAAAAGTTGCCCAGTGGGTTTCAAGCGGGTATCACGCAACCTGACTGGGAAGTTCTGACTGGCGGATCAATCGATCCTCACAATCGGGACGGTCACTGGGTCGTCGTTCGATGACTCTGGCACACCAATCACATCTCCCAATTGTAAACGCCTTGGCCTGTTCAGACGTGAAAATTCAGATGCGTGCAACGTGAGTTGTTTGGTAGTGTTAACAACCTCGCCTCGCATGTCAGATGTCCGGAGTTCGAACCTCGGCAAGGCCTTTGATATGCACTGCTGATGAGCTCTAATAAGATCAAAACTCAAGCCCAATGCTGCCCCTCTTTGGTGGGGACTCACCAGACTGCTGTAGATACTGGTTGGATCCGGTGGTCGTTGATCTGCTCGGCGTGCTTGAAGGCTAGCACGTCAAAGCTGAGGAAGCATTATCAGCGCACAGTTTGGTGGGAACTCCTTCCTTACTTACTAAAGCTCGTATGGTTTTCAAAGCGAATCTGATATCAGCGAAACACACTCATTTGCAAACAAATTTGGTTTTGCGAGAGACTCAACCGGAACCCAGCTGAATCTGGAAACATCACAAACGAAAGGTTCAGCTGATTGAGTCTCTCGCAAAACCAGATTTGTTTGCAAATGAGTGTATTTCGCTAAGTTTGTGGTTTCCAGTAGAACATAAGGTTGACGGAAACCCGGGGACTGCGCCCACCTGATAAGCCCCAAAAAGGGCGAAGTCGGTCGTGGGCTCTCGAAGAATGTTCAGCGACCTTATGAGTAGTGCACTAAGAGTCTAATAAACTTTTCGTGCGATTCGCAGCGCTGAATGCACACAGGCTACCGCAATTTGACACACTTATACTGCTGTAGATGCTGGGAAAGCCACTGTGCATAGATGAGAAAATTCACTAATTGTTAAACCTGGATGCTGTTCCCACTCCAGTGCCTGGTGCCAGAAAAGAACTCACGAACAATGAACAACACATTGTTATTGCAACAACCGTTCATGTGCGAGTGCACAAGTGACAACGGCCCCACGATATTTAAAGGGCACTTTTTGACACTGATCCAGGCTGTCTGACCGGCGTTTAGTGAACACCCATCAACATCAACCGGGTTTCTATATAATGCCCGAACACTGATCACGGTCGGTCGTGCTTCTGGATCGTGCCCTCAACACTCATCGGTTTTTACTGAATTGATTGAGTTATTGATTGACCTGGATGCTTGCCAGCTTCTATGGCTTTCCGGGGTTACTTTCAGGAATATGACCCTCCTGACACTAGTGTGTACTGAAAACTGAGATCAATGTGACCTAGTTACCAAGAGATGGAGGGCACCAAGTAGTAAGCATATTCACCAGCGCACATTGAGCGGTTGTCTGACAAATTCCACAAACCAGAGGTATCCCTCTTGAAGTATTTCCCACAATCCATAAGATACAAAACCAGTTTTTCTTATAAAATCATCTCCTAATTGTCCTATCCCGTCGTTCCTTGCTCTACACCCACTTCAAAAGTAGATGTAAAAGGGAACCGGAAACTCACAGTAGATCTCAGGCGACGGTAGACCTGACATGGATCACAGCTACATAGGCTCATTAATCTAAGGTTGTTTTAGGGTGTAAAAAATTAATCTTCTGGATACGGTGAGAAGTACTGCAACCAATCGATCACAATTTCGTCCACTACACCGTCCCTGGCCTTACAGTATATATTATATAGAAGGACTTCAGGTTAAACGTAGATACATATTTTGAAAACCATAACACTTTGAGTAGGCTACCGATTTCCTGCTTAAATCGATTCGCAATAATTACGGGAAAACGGATTGACAATTTATCAGATTTTGAGCAATAACGAAAAAGATTAGTTTCCTCAGTGAACCCTTAGTGCCTCAGGACTTCGTATTACGACATAAATGTTGAAATCCCCACAGAGGACCTCCAAGTTAGGTTTACAATCGTTTGGACAATTTTATTCTTCCATGAGGAACACAAGAGGACAAACTTTATTAGTATCAGGATTTCGGGCTTATGTGAGTGCATTGCAGGCTTTAAAGAAATACGAGTAGTTGTTCCGTTCGCCCAGAGCTTGGTAATTGGTTTGCAAACGTTTCGTCCCCAGTCGTGGAGACGACGTCAGTGCGCAGTTGAGTGGGTGCTTCTTCCGTGCCCAGCTGCGCTTATATAGTTTTTGAAGAGTATCAAATATCTTGTCATCTGATTGGCTAATTGGTATATACCTTTCTTGTAGTATTCTTGGCCCGTTCGCGGTTTGTGCTACGTCGTCGTCTCTCTTTCCTTAATTTGGTTGGTTTTGGTTGCGGATTTTTTCCCCTTACTTCATCCTGATTGAGCCTGATCGTTTGTTTTTGGTTTGTCTGCTTCTGTGTTCTGTAGTTCCTTAGTACTTATGCATGCAGTGATCGATAGACTGGGTCGATTCCGATGTAATTTTTGATGGCTTTTTCAGTGGAGTGCCATGCTTCCGTGAATTCACGTTCTTTCTTTGTTCTCGCTCGAGCCATTATGTGAACGGTGCTCCATTTGAGTTTGTGCCCATTTGATCTTCGTACACGGAGTAAAAATCGGTCATGCCTTTTGGTTGCAAATTTGTGTTCATGTATTCTCGTAGAGAGCTTCCTTCCAGTCTGTCTCCTCGGCTGGAGACGAAAGGCTTGCAAACCAATTGCCAAGCTCGGCGGACAGACCATCTGATCAACCAACAGCAAAGGCACCAGAGCTACCTATAGTTCGGAATAGTGCATAGGTAACGTGGGTAATTTTCATTTGAAACTTGGTGCTACAGATGAAACTAATCTATATCTTTGTAATGTATACTCACAAAGGTTGCTGAAAATTCCTCGACAGCCCACGACGGATTTCGCTCTTATTGGGGTTCATCAGATAGGCGCAGTCCCCGGGTTTCCGTCAACCGTATGTTCTACTTGAAACCAAATTGCACAAAATTAGCGAATATACACTCATTTGCAAACTAATTTGGTTTATTCAGGAGACCCACCCAGCTGAATCTCTCGTTTGTGATGTTCCCAGTTGCCTGAGAATCTTACAAACGAAAGATTCAGATGGCTTGCAGGCGAGTCTCTCGAAAAACGAAACCAATCCATGTTTAAAAGCTGAGAAAGACTGCACGGTCCTTTCCTTAGTAGAAACGATCCACAGTGTGCACCTTACGAAACTCTAGGGCGTCGCAAGATTGTGACTCTCTGGCTAGTAACTGAAGCATCCAAACTTTTCCCTACAAGCGGCTGAAAAGGAGTGCGATTAGCCCTCACTCAGACAGGATATAGTGCCACTCATCCTTCGAGCACACAGAAATCACTTAAGCTGGTTGACTGGCTCCACGAATTACGACTTCTCAGGTGGAAGTTTTGCTCACCTTGGATAACTGTCCACGTCATAAAAGACTTGGTAGTGATTCCAAAGCAAACGGTACAGTCTTCGTAGAGCCAAGGAATTTTTTGAACAAATCAAAGAGCATTGCCACAATGACCGTAGGCTCCAAGTCGGCGTACGATAAATTACATCGAATGACGGTAAATAGAAGTAACTTTGATCTCACTCATCCCTTTTTGAAGAGCGAGAACGGTAGCGAATTCTTGTACTGATTAGGTGGGTAAGTGACAAGCAGGCATGTGTTCTAGACCAGAGGTCTTTAAATGACAGCAAAGTGGCAGTATACACCCAAAGTGGGATAATTGGGTGCGCGAAGTGGCCGGCAGAGTCCAGTCGAGGTATTTAAAAAGAGCGTTAGTCACCAAAAAACGAAGTTCATATCAGCAATGGCAGTATGTATAAACTCAAATCAACAAAATCTTGCTGCCCATCAATGGAATACGCGCACGTTTCATGTAATACCAGCTTTTACCATGAATGGGTAGCTACAAAAAGTAGGATGGGGCAATGAAACGAAAATTGGAATATTGTTCAGGCCTTTTAATTGGTTTGGCTACTTGTCTTGACAGACAGAAGGCCGTGTTCGATAGCTAAATGGAAACGGATAGGATCAGGTAGAATACATGTGACTACATGCGGACTACTCGTAAGTAGTTCAAGAGAAATCGTGATTTTCAGCTAGAACACGTGCTAGCGCCGCATGGCTTGGAGAAACTAGTGCAAATCTGCCGCGCAGTTCCAAGACTACAAAAGAGCTGCGTGTGCCTTAACCTGGTAATCTCAATCCATTGGGACGTCAGCCCATTCTGTCACAAATTTGTGACCTCGGAAACTAGTCACACCAGTGATCACCTTATTAGCTATAACAATATTTTAGTTTTTATTGTTGTGCGCCGAACAATCTGGGGACGGTTTTTATCCAAAAATCTCACGGGTTACATACGCCGAACCTATTTTGGCCCCTATAATAGAATTAGAAACTTTAAAAAAAGTCACCACTCTTATACAGCCACTTTACCATGCCGCTGAAGCCACGCTACAAATAGCGAGCGCTGCTTCCAAGTTTATAGACAGTCGCGTGAGGTAAACTGACGATAATTGGATAGTTGATAGCCTAATGACACGTGCAGATGGAGAGCCCCTGAACTTGCGAATAGGTGAAACTTTGCTGATGTAGAACTCCTGTGAACTCTAATGTGCGACAAGGATTCACTCTGCCAGATATACTGCAGCAACTCTTTCGTTTTGAAAGAATGGAACGCTTGACTGCCGAGGTTTTTCAAAATACAAGAACTTGTCATAGATACAAGGCATTCATATTTTCATTTCCAGCTAAACGATCTTAAACCAATTGATCATGGTCTGGGAGAAATTTCCAGCCTATCAGAACTTATGTCGCGTAAAATCGCAACCCGCTAACTTTATCTCTTACACAGACAAATATTAAGATGTGTGTTGACAGTGTAAGGAGAGTTTGGAACGTTCGATGTAGATTTCGTCTTGTAAGTGTAGACCGTCTATGCTGAAAGTCCATTCCAACTTTTTTAGTTGTCAACAGGTACCTCACCGAACCTCAAGGAGTTGCGAACCTGAGACTGCCCCGTTTGGTTACGGGCAGCTAATCAGAATTCTGACTGATATGTACACGGACGCCTTCGATACTCTCTGGAGTTTGACGGGAGTTTCGGCTGTACAGCTGTCTTCAGTTTTTCAGCAAAAAATTGCCAAGCTGAATGAAGAGAACACCAGCGACTTATAGCTCCCCTTACCATAACGTCAACAACAAACTCATGCGGACGTACAACCCATAAACAAGTACGCCACTGGTAGCGCCCTTCACGTGGACAACTTTTTATGTGCAAATTGCTGCACTCCTGGCAGAAATTACAATGGATAATCGTGCTTCCAGGAAAGACCAACCGCGTGTTGTTTGGTGAACCAAACCATTACAGGCCAGAGTAAAACAAACTTCTTTGCTAGTAGTGGCTCACAAAGATTTGAGGAGCTATGATCAGCGAAAGGTCAGAATCCCCAAATTGAACACAGACCAGCGAATCTTATGAGGAACGGTGAGCCCACCAAGAACGACGGCTGGATCGAAAACCTGTCTAGCCAGCCCCTTAGTATAACCAAACATACTTTATTAATCAAAAGGCCTACACTTAAGTTCAATGGTCCACCTCACTGAAAATGCTTGGCCAGCCTGAGGTTGCTCTAAAGCAGACGGGAAATCTCAGGACGTTTAATAACAGACTCGACAGATCATTGAACCGGCGATCACAAAAAAATAAAAACTCAAACTGTAAATGAAGAGCCCAGCTACCTCAATCACGACGTCCATCACAGGGGCTGTCCAGAAACTGAAGTATCTCAGTGCAGTGATGGCACGGCACCGTTATACCCAGCTTGATGGCATACCCGCAGTTGTTCACTTTCTACTTCGACTGTGCTCTTGTAGCCATCCATTCACCACGTACATGACTGAACAGCTCACCGACACTCGCTAGATCACGAGATCTGTCGTTTTTTCTTACACTCACAAATCACGCCACAGAATCGTGGCTCACTTGACTGAACAGCTCACAGTCGAGCCCTAGATCCCAAGACTCGCCTTCTTTTCCTACACGTACAAATCACGACACGCAAGAGTGACTCATCTGACATCGAAAGTCTGCCGAGTGATAAGGTAGCAACAAGTCAAAGGCTGACACCCCCACGCACATGCTCCTACATACAAGACAACAGCACAGCAACAACAACTCAACAGAGCTACGCACGTTGCCCAGTTCGGAGCAGAGCAGCTCAGGACTTACGTCGTTTCACTCACGGGTAATCAGGGAGTACGTGTGGCTGCGACAGCAGCGAAAAAGACACGAGACTTGCATTCGGACTTGCAACAGGATTTATCAACTTGTATCTGCAATACGATAAGTCTCTCGTTCGCATATATACCCGCTGTAATAATTTTACTCAACAAGCTGATATCGTTAGTACTCCTCGTTTTCTCGTTCATATAACTAGTTTTCGGGTTCTAGTAGAGCATTACCACCCTCTTTCTCATGCGAACCCTTACCCAGTAAACACGTCACCGCGGCACCACCGGTGGCAAGAGGTGGCAAATAGAGGTGGCATGTTACGCTTGCCACCGGTGGCTAAGGGCGGCCACTCGAAAAAATTTTCGCCGACCTATTTCTTGGTCCTTTTCGCAATCCTTTGCAGCNACCTTTCTTTGGCCACCGGTGGCACTGTGTTTACTGGGTAGCGGCAACCGGAATCAAAGCCGTCATCCGGCCCCAGCCGCATCCGGGAGGCGTTCATTACAATCTACTGAACCATAAAATGTATTCCTCACCAAGTCAGTCATTTTCAGTGAAGTTCACTTTCCTTCTTGTGGTTGGGTGAACTCATTCTCCCCAGGAACTTTAACACCTGACTCCGCTCCAGCAGCAATCCTAGTTAGTCCCTCCAGTCACACCGCACACTGTGACTCTGAGTTTCCTACTAACATTTATCCGTACTGCATCTTCGACACATCACCATACGCTCTTTCGTGACCCTGGACATTGTAGTGTGCACGCCACGGGAAAACCAAGGGACAGTGGTTCTCTGGAGGCAGGTGTTCACGGCAATTTCTACGGGTGGAAAACAGAAACAAATCCCACGATTCGAAGCCCAGCAAGCAAGGTTGTACATCATCAATACTTATAAATCAATCAAACTGACAGATACCGTTTACCACACTTAACACCTAACACTTACCAGCCCAAGGCCACGAAGCCCCAGTGATGGATTTAGGCTTTAGTTCAAACTGCCGGTAAGATCGGTTATTCTGGGTCCATATTTTTCGCACTTTGAGGTTTTTTTATCATGCACCAAACGGGGTTCTTCTTGCTATGCCCTCCCTCGTGATGTATTAAGCTGCCATTTTCACATCTTAATGTTCGTATCGGTTCTCAGTATTCGCACAGTGAAATTGAATTTTAAAGCTAGGACGTGTCCCTGATGGACTACAACAGACAGGCAACTGAGTACACAGTACCCGTTTAAACTTTTGACCCCCATCTAGGCATCCCGGGGTCTCAGAGATGCTGCGAAAGTATTCCACCAGAGTGTTTCCGCAAGCTGTACCATGGCTTCAAAGGAAATGAAATTTGGTGAGCTGCCAAATATGAATATAGTGGAAATGGTTTTTTGTTTGAGCACACAAACAACAAAATTAAACATTTTGGCGCAAAAGTTTCACCCCAAATGCAAGGATTCTGCAACTGAGAGCATTGTGCGGCTAATGGGTCCCGATCGCATCGTCTCACCTGGCGGATGACTAGAAGCGCGTATAAATTATTTTCGCCGAAACTACAGGGTTTTCGAAGTTGAGACTTCAACGGGAATTTATTTCAACCGATGTGACCTTCCGGTGACATGGTCTTCGAGGCATTTTGTTAAAGTGAGTGAGACTAAGGTCACGGACCGTCACGGATTCGCATTTTGCTCTCGGTTTACGCGAGAGAAAACGCGGAATCGCGTATTTTAGCTATCAGAAGTTTTAATCAAAAATAAAAAATGTCTAAAGAATATCTAATACTAAATTCCACCCTGGAAGACCGGTCATTGACCTTCGTTTGCTCTTGAAGTGGTCATGCTACTCAATAAGTTAGTTTACCGGGAGCGTGTGGCAAGGAAATAAAAATAATAACGCTAGGATGGGTATACAATAATGAAGAGGTCAGCTGAAACAGACTCAGTTTGTTCCTTTGATAGTATTTCGTCATTGGCCCAGGTTAGCGAAGAAACATTGATCCAATCATGTGGGTCCAGAGGTTTTCTTTTGAATCGTTCTCACATGTAATAGATTTCGAAAATGGTCCGAACTATTTTGGTACCAGAGTTAGTACAGGAGACTCGCGAATGAACGCTGCAAGCGCGAGCGGAATCAGAAGAGAGAGTCGAGGCACGTTACCACGCTTGTATTATGTGAAATCGTACAAGTGCGCGTTTTTGTGGTTTTTCGTATTGAAACAAAGAACGACTATGCAATTGATGAAATACGTTGTGTTATAATGGAAGCAAAATAAGGGTACAAAACGCCACATTTTACACTCCTAAGATATGATAATCATATGATTTTGTTCGGCAAAGCTGGTGACAACGCATTTTTGATATAAACTTCCATTGAATACAACCAGACAACAGCATGACCTGTGCAGTGGCGATGCGAGGGTCATCTCTGTGGATGATCCCTTCCCAGCCAGTAGATAATGCGGCGTCACAGGTTGGCTGTAGGTATTATTCCTATCATGAATATGGCGCTATATAGATGGTAATCGCCATAAGGCCGTCACAATGATAGCGGTAGCCGTTGTCACTCACCTCGACTACTTATCGCAACTGCTGGTTCAGTGACTATATGCGACGCTGATTATGAGACCTCTTCTAAGCACAGTGACAATCCAATGGCCAACGGCGGTATTTTACACCCATAACTATACCCGATGCCGCTTATCTTTGCTACCTACGGTTAACACCAGGTCAGTAACTATTCAGGCCGGTAAAAATAAAGCCTCCACCATGTGTGATGGCCTTATCTGACGGCCTTTCATACCCATTGCTGTACTCGATGTCACCTCACCTGGTAACATATCGTACCTGCTAGGTCCTTGTCCATGTGCGACGTTGACTGACCCAATCCGACCTAAAACAACCTAATCTGTCGTACTCGCAAATGTATGCGTTGTCGCTTATCTTCGCCACTCATGATAACCACCGGGCCATTATTTACGTGAACCGATGAAAACGAGGCCCAAACTATGAACACATACATAGTCTAATGGCGAACGAAGGACCTCACGCACATAACTGTGCGTGCTATCGCCCCCTTGACTACTTTTTGAAACTGCTCGTTTAGTGCCTATATACGACGCAGATTATTAGGCCCGAACTATGCGCAGTGTCCTAACTGCCGAAGATGGCACATCATACCCATCCATGTGCGCGCTCTCGCTTACGTCTACTACCTGTAGGAAACACCAGGCCATTATCTATGCGGGACGATAAAAATGGGGCTCCAACAATGTGTTATATCCTAATCTAACGGCCAACGACGGCCCGTCATACTAGTAACTATACTGTACGTCACATTCCGCAGCTAACTATAGTAACTGTGGGGGCGTCCATATGCTCGTAAGTGACTAGAGCGTCCCAAGTATTTATAACAGACTAATCCAACGACCAAGTGCAGTCTTTCATATCCGTACGTCGTCCACATTTCAACACCCCACACCACAAGCATTAACAAATCTTGTTTGTGTTTATTGGTTCGCTTCGGTAAAAACATCTTGTGGAGTCAACCCAATTCCCGGTTTTCAACTCGACAGGGTTTCCGAAAAAAGAATAATCAACTATAGCTCGTGCACATCTTCCGCGATATCATTTAAAAGAAATAATTAAACAAAGTCGCATTGGCTAACTCACCCATCGCTCAACAAATCCCCTTGTCCACAATTCCCAATCGGTGTTCGCGCTAAGCCTGAAGGTTTACTGTTATGAAGGTAAATTCAGCGTTCCCTGGATCAGTCCAATGTGCGGTAACGTGGGAGCCATCTATACATCGATGATTCGATAGCGGGCATCGGCAATCAGGAGCATTATAGAATACAGCCAATTCAAAGCTAAAGAGGGGTGTGCGATCGTGTGCTGACGCCGTGATCTCAAAGCAAGGAATTGTTTACCTAGCCTAAACGCACGATCTAGTGTCCTATCTGACAGGTAACGTGTAGTCCAATTCACCAACGGAAGGTCAGTAATAATTGTGGCGAAACTGAATTCTACGAACTTCACCTACGTTTGTTCAGTAGTCGCAGTTGGGCAGTGAACAATACATTGAATAGGACTGGGGCAGACAATATAGATAGGTAGGCCGTGGTTCTATATGAAATTACCAGTAAATCGTGGGGAGAATTGAAGAAAAGCTTACGGCTAGATTGAACATTGAGCATTCAGCAACACAGGATGGCAGTGTGCTAACTACTTTTTGAAACTGCTCGTTTAGTGCCTATATACGACGCAGATTATTAGGCCCGAACTATGCGCAGTGTCCTAACTGCCGAAGATGGCACATCATACCCATCCATGTGCGCGCTCTCGCTTACGTCTACTACCTGTAGGAAACACCAGGCCATTATCTATGCGGGACGATAAAAATGGGGCTCCAACAATGTGTTATATCCTAATCTAACGGCCAACGACGGCCCGTCATACTAGTAACTATACTGTACGTCACATTCCGTAGCTAACTATAGTAACTGTGGGGGCGTCCATATGCTCGTAAGTGACTAGAGCGTCCCAAAAATATATAATAGACTAATCCAACGACCAAGTGCAGTCTTTCATATCCGTACGTCGTCCACATTTCAACACCCCACACCACAAGCATTAACAAATCTTGTTTCTGTTTATTGGTTCGCTTCGGTAAAAACATCTTGTGGAGTCAACCCAATTCCCGGTTTTCAACTCGACAGGGTTTCCGAAAAAATGTATAATAAATTACGACTAGTACGCTTCTTCCGCGATATCATTTAAAACACATCACTAGACAAATATGTAGTAGATAACTCGCCAAGTACCCAACAAATACGTTTTCTCTCAATTTACGGTAAGTGTCCGCGCTGAAATTGGGGAGAATCTGTCATAAAGGAAAGCTCGCCACTTGCCGGAATAGTGCAATAGGTGATAACGAGGGAGCCGTGTGTACATCGATGATTCGACAGCTGGATTCGGCAGCCATATGTATTATTGGGCGCGGCGAAGTTAAATCTAAGGAGGAGCGTATACCTTTCAGTTTTAAGACCAAGTGGTGCAGACTTGAGCCCTAGGATCCAAGGGCCACGTGCATCCCCAAAAGTGCACCCATAGATACAGTCGTAGCGAAAATCTAGTGAGTGGGCGGATACCCGGCGTCAGATCTGCTCCTTTAGAGCACTAAATGCAAAGTTCCTCCGATTTCCGCTCTCTTTTACCGATACAAAGTAGCCTAACGAAACCGACAACTCGGTCTTCCTCATCGAAACTCGTAACAATAACATACTCAAACACAGTAGCAATCTAACCGAAAACGGGCACATTCTAGCTTCATCGTTCATTTCGAATTATTGCAACCCATCTTCACTTCCGAAATCCCGCCGACTACATCCGAACAAATGAGCAAGTAATATAGCCATACCTGATGCGATCCAGCCGTCTCAGATAATGATAATGATCTAGCTGGAGATTGCAAATATACATTCTTGAGTGTACATATCCGGTGCACAAATGAAAAATCGCTAACTATTGCCTAACGGATTCTCCGACACCAACCCACACGAGTTATAGTTTTGAGACGACCGTTGTCAAACACCTGAAACGCCTTAGATGCGCCTCTAACACAGGCTAGGTCTCACAGCCATACAGAAGAACGGCCCGTAATGCAGCCTGATACACACGTTACTTGATAATAATGGACATGCCACCTCGACGCCACAGGTAGCTCAACTTAGATAACGCGACCCGAGTAGTGCAGGTTCGTGCGCTGACCTCATCTGTCACACCACGATCAAAACCAAAACAATTTCGAATGTATATAAAACGCTGCACCACACAACCTTTCCGACCGGATCAGAAAAATACCTGCAATCTTATATAAGCTTTATTTTACCTCTGAGGATTTCCTCGGCCACCGAAAATATAACCCTCCCCACGGAATCGCACATCCCAGCCCAATCACTTTAGGGCTGTGCAGAAACCGAAGCACTTCATTGCGGTGATGGCATGACACTGCTATACCGCAACTACAAACAAACTCATGCTTTATTTTGACTGTAATTTTATGGTCATGCCTGCAGGTACGCCATCCGCCTGTTGGGAATAAACATCATTATGATATCGTGGTACTTTGTGGGCACAAAGCGTACCCAGACTGACAGAAAAACACTTGCGCCTTATCCTTCTCTATAAAGATGAAGAAAGACCTCTGCATACTTCCGATCGGCAGGATTTTTGTCATAAGATATTCGAAAATCAGGTCCGGGAGACATTTACGCGTTCGTCTCATCATCTCGTTAATCAAAAAACTAGGTAGGAATGGAGAGAGGGTGCTCTCAATGAGTACCGCTTTGTGTACGGAGGCTTTTAAAGCTCCCCACATCTCTCCGTAAGCTGTCCACCCATTCCGCACCTCCTGACCAAGACGTTGCAAAAGACTACATGGGTGAGAACTCTCAATTCAAGTGCATGACCTCTCCCTAAGTTGTACTCATTCCGCATGACAAACCTCATAATCCGCCTTATATAATGAAGGAAGGGAAAGCTAAAATGGGAGCGACTTTTGTCGGATGCCTGTTCCTGGGCTCAGCTTGCCCTGGTAGTGGCATATATCATGAGCAAACCCCTATGAATAAAAAATCCATCAAAAGAAGAGGAGAAGACGCTACGAGATCCATTACAATATGGCACTTCAGAGGTAACTGGTTTTTCAAAGCTCTACGCTTTTCTTTAGGCTGTACCGGCCCCTTTTAAGATCATCTCATCGTACAAACTCGCAACAGCACTAGATATATCTGATCTCAGTCTCTGCTTATTCCACGCAGCAACCACCGGAACTGAGAAAAAATTCGTTCAATAAAGATGTGCAATCTGAGCTTGGAAATTTTCTCACCATGATTCCGTCGTGTGTTTGCTTGATCAACGGTGAAAATCCGGTTGACCAAGCTTTGTTCAAACAAAGTAAGTAAGAATTAGGTCCCTTCGGAGGCGACGATACTCCAGGGGAAATAGGTCATGCACGCGAGGGGCGTTTTGTAGTCCACGGACTTAAGGCCGACGACCATTTTCGTGGCGGGTAGTTGGACGCGCTCACTGAGGGTGACGTAGTTCGTGCGTCTCGAGTAGACAACTTGATTGGGGTATTCAAGGTTCGCTCTCACGTGAGCCCCATAATTTAGTTGGAAGTCCATACAAATAATATGGGGGAAGGTGTGCCGAATCGTCCGTAAAACGGTTATTGCACTTTGAGTTAATTTCTCATGATGCGGTGAGAAGGACAATGTTGAAAGGAGCCAGATACCCATATTCCTTTTTAGCGTCTATCCTTATGGTGTCTTCTGGTCCTTTCCCACAACTCATTACAAAGGCAGTCTCCTCCAAATGACAAATGGACACCCTTTTGTCACTCAGAAGAGAGTGCCAGTCCAAAAACCACTGCTTTGCAGCGTCTACAAACATTTGGAGGCCATTGGCATTAGAACTGCAGGATTTCATGTCGTCCACAAAAAGTTGACATGGGCTTGCAAGAACATCTGGATGTTCGCTGACGTAGATCAGAAACAGCAGCGGTCCCAAAACGTAGCATTGATGAACTCCAATGGAGACCGGCGATGGATAATAGTAGGTAGAACCTGGGGCCGTATCTCTCAGGAGATAGTCAGTCACCAGTTTTGCAGTTTGGCGTCACAATCGTTTCCCTCCAGTCAGAGGGAAGGCGCCCTTTGTCAAGCGACTGACGAAATACCACATGTAGAGGATTTTCCGGTGTAGACGACGTTTCCTTCAGGAACCTTGGATGGATCGCGTCGAGCCCCAACGCGCGGAATGGGTTGATCTTGTACGAAAGTTAACGAATGTCCTCCACCGCGAAGACCAAGTCAGTTAGAGACTTTTTTAGTTACGCCTTGACAAGGGTGGATGTAAGAAGATCACTAGGGCCCAACATAGGCCCGCATAGTGTGCCCTGTAAACCTCAGATACCCTTGTTGGGTCACTCGTGGATTCTCCGTTCGTGTCCCTCAAGGAGAACGCGGATGGCTTGTTTCTGCGGCGATGTCCCATGTATTTAAAAATAAGAGTACCATTCTGTTTTCTCGAGCGAGGTCCAAAATGGTGGCTTGTTTCCGTATGTTCCATTAGTGGATTTCTGAATTACAGCGGTTCCAAATTTCATGAAATGCTAGCTAATTTTCTGCCTACTGTAGTTATCTCTTCGAATAAAAGCTGAGACCTTTTTTGCAGGAGACGCCGAATCCTCCGATGGAGCTTGCGGCTCATCCAATTGCGTGCTGGTTTTTCTGGAACGAACAACGCGGCAGCCTTGTTAACTTTGTGGACAGTGGTCCTACGTAATTCTTCCACTGAAGCTGGTCCAAATTTAAACCTTTCAAGAAAGGTGCGCACTCCTGAGGAGTCATCACGGCAACAGTTTCGAATCCACGTTTGGAGTTCGGGATTTCTGGCCCAGTATCAGATATAATCAAAGTTAGCACACAGTGGTCCCTATGTCTCAGTGGTGCGTTAACTATCACTTGATCGACAAAGTGTCTTTCGCTGCTGATGACCGAATCCAGGAAGGATGGTGGTTGGCCTGCACGGTATACGATGAGTATGACCACATGTTGAGTCCAAGCGCTCCTTTGAAAGACTTTGTTCAATACAACTGCAAAAGGACCACTTGATCCGACGTGCTTTAGCTCCATCCAGGAGGCCCTTATGGCGTTAAAGTTACCTACCGGCAGAAGATGAAAGAAGTGGTACCTGGAGGAGAGTTGCTCAAGGGTTCGTATGAGGAATTGGTCATCTTCAGAGGGACTCGAGTGGCTAGTGTGTGCCACATCGAGAAGGAGAAAATCGAACACGCGCAGCGGTATTTGGATCTACAGTGCATCGCAAGCCGGTGCAGGAGAGGTATAAGAGAGGACAATTGGGATGGGCAGGGCCGCAACCCCACCAGCTCTCCCTCGTTCTAAGTCAAATCGAAAAACAGAGTAACCTTCCATCGAGTTATCTGCGTCAGACACCCGGTGTGAGCCAGGTCTCTGGAAGTGCGTTTATGGACGGTTGTTCGAGGCAAGCGCATTGGTTATTATCGCACAGTTTGTTAAAAAGACAGAGGCAGTTGGTGAACAAACATTTCAACACTGCCTCTGCTGCCTCCGAAGGTGAGGAACCAAGAGCTATGTGACTATGCCTGAATTTATGCCACACACCAGCTACGAATAAACATTGTCATTATTGACGGAAACTCAGAGACGGCGCCCATTTGATAAGCCCCAAATGGGCGAAACCGGTCGTGTGCTGTCGAAGGGTCTTCAGCAAACTTATAAGTAGCGCATCTCAAATGTACATGTATCGCGATATCTCGAACATCGTAGCAACTGAAGCATAAGGCGGCCTGGTGAAGCACATTTGGTTCACTGGAAACATCACAAATAAGTTATTAAGTCGGGTTCTAGGTGCGTGTCTCGCAAAACCCAATTTGTTCCCAAATGAGTCTATTTCACTAATTTCCTGCGATAAGGTTTCATGTAGAACACGAGGATGACGAAAACTCGATGGCTCTGTACACCTGATGCGTCGCAAAAAAGGAAAAACCGGCTGTGAGCTGTCGAAGCATTTTCTGCAACCTTATGTGTAGTGCAGTGTGTATGCATCGTATTACGAAAACTAATAATAAGGTTTATTCCCAACTAGCATGTGGTGCAACCTTATGTGTAGTGCAGTGTGTATGCATCGTATTACGAAAACTAATAATAAGGTTTATTCCCAACTAGCATGTGGTATAACGCTAGGCATGATCATACGGTTACAATTTGAATACAGCATGACTGGTTGATTTGCAGGTATCACCGTTTGCGCGAAAAGGACAATGTCAGAAGCAGTGGGCATTATCTTATGCAGACTTGGTCATGCCTAAAACGGGGCGGGAAATGAAACACGGTTACCATCAGTTGAACTTCCTTTTGTGGGGAATATATCACGCTGAGCCAAGGGAATATTGCTAAAATTTGAAGTTGGCAGGCAAAAACAGAACGCAGGAGGGCAAAAAGGGGCATTTTGTCTGGCTCCTGATAACAAAACTTCAAGATTCGAGAAATCAGGAGCCAATACAAGGGTTCTGGTGCGGTAGCAGAATCGCCACGACCTGGTTGGTCAGCTTTAACTAAGCTTAAGGCCACTAATGAGGCCTATTCGCCTTAGGCTGTTGGGATAAATGGTATCAGGAATCTCATAGTCAAGGTGTACACTGAAGCTGTGGGGACTCACTGGTCTCACCGCTGGAGTCTGGTCTGGAGCGAAAGTTCCTTGCGGGAGGGCTCTTGGTGCTAACGCACAAGACGGAACGCATATTGTACAGAAGAATGACCGACTTAGTGAGCACAGAACGAAAGTTGACAAGCGGTTTGTAGCCCAAACGGAAGATATTGCGGTTTAGAATGAACGGGTCCCGGAGACGGTTGGGTCCATTTGCTGAGTTTGTTCGCAGTTGTAAATGAGGGCATCGTCAAAATTACGAAGTGAATAGTTGGGAGTATGCTATTAAACTGGGGATTGCAGTACCTGTCACTAGTACACTGACGTACCTCTTTTTTTGAACAACCCCGTGACGGTTGGGATGTGCGAATCTGTGGGCAGTGAGATTTTCGGGTTGGCTACAGGAACCCACAGATGTAGCACAAAGATGTAGCACAAATGTAGCAAAGATTGCATGCAGTTTTTAGTCCTGGCGGGGATCTTTTCGGCTGAAAAGCACAGATCAGGTTGAGTGAACAACAGCCAAGTAAAGCGTTCGAATCTGGTGTAACCGGAGGTCGAAGCAAGCGCTAATTGATCCGTTTGAAACAAAACCTCAGAAAAGCCCATCTATCATCATCAGATGCGGTGTAAAGGTAACGCATTAATAATGCCTCCTCAGACGTTTGGTAAGTGAATCGGATAGCACGCCTGCATACCGTGCGAGTGTTTTGCGCTTGTTCCCTGGTCGACCCGTTGTTCCGTCACAGCAGACACTTGAAGATTCATTGAGCTGACACAAGATAACAGGTGATAACGGACAAACGGTAAAATCTTGACATCACTTACTAGAGAAAAGACAGGCCTTAATCAGAAAAAAACCGGGGAAACGAGCAGCACCGGGAAAAACGGCGTTATAGTAAATAGGCATATACCACGCGAATCACGGTAGACAGAACAAAAAGAAAGATAACCGCCAATCAATGCTGATTCACAGGGAGTATCAATGAAGCCTGTTGTTGAAACTAACTTGACGTTATGATAATTCCCCCATTCATTTGCTTACTCCGCCTATGTACTTTTGACCTTCAGTTGTTTTGCTTATTCGTACCCGGCACTCACCTTGCCGCAGAGGACGTCCGATCCGGCACTTGTGTATTGAAATGTGTGTCTGTGTGTGAATGTGCGCTGCTGACCTACTTACCCATATGCGTTCATGTCTCGTTTGCTGGGCCTGCCTTGACTTGTTTTCTCATGGGCTCCGCGTGATCGCACGTCCAATGAGAACCACGAGACCGTCGTCGGAAGGAACGACTGCAACCCATGCTACTGAGCCATGATTCCGCTCCCCGATGTTTGGTGTGCGGACAGTGACACTGCACTGTGCCGGTCAGTGACAGACCTGTGAACGTGTTGACGCCACGAAGGTGAACAATTGAGGTTTGTTGTACACATTTGCTTACCCTTTGTGTAAATAGTACCGTAGAATTACGAACCCAATTCTTCCTCTTGATATTCGGGGTTGCTGAACCTACGCGTCACTCAAAGTTCCGTATCGGGATACTTAACACCTGTTGCCAATCTTTAATTCACAGCTAGCACCTATTGGCCTTTTGACACTAAGCGCCACTCTTTTCTTGGAGCTGATCCAATGACTGGTGGCTCATGCACTTACCTTGATGTTTGGTCCACGTAACGATTTTCAGTTAGGCTAGACCTTATCCATCACCTTGGTAATTCTGTCTACGTTATTCTGTATGTCCGCTTTCCCGTGTTACACTAACCGCGTGTGTGTGCGAATGGTTTCTTCTCACTGGACTCTAGCACTTCTAAAAGAGTCCTTGCTCTCCGTATGACCCATTCTATAATTGCCTAACTGCTTCGATACCGACTAAGCGAAGACTCTCTCACCTTGACCTCACTTAACCTGGCCAGCTAGCATTCCGTTCAAGACTGGAGGCACCCGACTTACAAATAACGCCAAACTCTCACGTCGCTATCTGTCTGACCTCTTGGTTCGTCAATCCATTCATGTTGGTTTGTTCTGTGCCCCATGCACTATATTAGCATTAGACGGGCAAGTCTAGGTGATCCTTTATTTTCAAATCTTTCAGGACAATCCTGTTTCCATATGGATTTACTTGACGTCTTGTTATAATCTCCCCAAATGTGATAAAGTTGATTTTTCTCGGCGGTGTACTCCATTCTGACTGATACCTCTCAAAACAATGGAGCTTAGATAGCTGCTGACAAAAACCTCGTAGATCCAAACTTTGCGGACTTCACCCTCTTATGGGAAAATGGAAAGGTGCAGACTTTTCCATATGAACTGACCAAATTCATCCCCCAATTTCGTTTGCGCATTGCATCCACAAAGTTTAAGGTCACGTTTCTGGACATGCGGTCACTAAACATGCCAAATGGAACTCAGAAACAGGCACTCGAACATGTGTAACGTTTTGTGCATCCTGGGTGTGGTATTCTTTCTGATTGTGATATGACAGGTAGACTCAATTCACGAAGCTGCAAGACTCGTTATGGCAATTTCGGACACCTATGTCGGCAGAGCGGTATAACCCTTGTCTCAATGCACGTGTGTACCACGCAACAAGACGGACCATTTTGTTCTGTGGTGGCCGTTTCTAGCAGCTGAGATGAACCTTCTTCAGGTCTTCGAAAGACGATGGTCCTAAATCAATAGTTCTTGATGGTCGATGCAGCCGATTCCGTTACGAGTCAAAGGAGATTGTTCTGTTGTGCAACGGGGACTTTGATCGGAAAAGTGCATTGTTATTACATCGTGCAGAGGGCATGGTTGGTCTTATAGATACCGCCATGTGACCTATTTATAAAGGAGAGTCGGGGAAATCTCACAATTCTTTTAAATGTCCATGGTTCCAGAACAACCCGAACCACCGCTCATTTCGTTGTAAGCTCTCCATGAGAAGGCTTTCGTGCGCCATAAAATCCTGGGGACTCTTTTTGTCCAGTCCTTTCGGTCTGTGGTGACCGTCGGATAGATTGCTCGTAAGCAACCCCAGCAAACATGCCGAACTCTCGTTGTACTAGCTTGAACCTCTCACTTCAGCTCTTCTGCAATTTTTGATCGTTCTGAGAGTTGTCGACTTTTTCCCGGGCGGATGACATGCTTTTCAAAACTTGATTCTCTTGTGATGCCTATCCTCGAGGCTTAAAGCGTCCATTTAATCTCATATACCGAGTTGAGATCAGAGTAATCTAGTCACACCTATTTCGCTTAAAGTTAAGTTGTCACTACCACGATGCATACCTCTAAGTCAACGACCATATTGCATTCCTCCTAGAATGAGTTCTTCCCAAACTGACTCCGCTTTCTAGCTCAGACTTAACTGCGTTCGCCGAAACAAGTTCGTTATTAGGTTATATGTTCAAAGCATTCGATACAAGGTCTTACTGGATAAATATCGGGTCCTCCGTCCTCACCAGCTTCATTCAGAGAGGTTCATTGGCTTCTTTTAAAACCGGACATGAACCGTTCAATAAGTGGGGGTCATAACTGGTATCGGCATTTGACTCCGTCAAGGCGGAACTACGAACAGCCTCTAACCGACTTGGTCTTCACGGTGGAGGACATTCGTCAACTTTTGCACAAGATCAACCCATTCTGCGCTTTGAGGCCCGACGAGGTCCATCCAAGGATCCTGAAAGAAACGTCCTCCACACCGGCAAACCATTTACACTTGGTGTTTCGTTAGTCGCTTGACGTAGGCCGCCTTCCCTCTGCTTGGAAGGAAGCAATTGTCACGCCAATCTACAAAACTGGTGACCGACAATCGCCTGGTACTTATGGGCCTATAAGCCTCACTAGCGTGCCGTGCAAGGTGATGGAACGCATTCTGAAGCGAGCCATCCTAGATCACCTTACTTCCAGCAATCTGATATCTCCAGCTCAACACGGATTTCTCCCAAACCGTTCTTGCGTGACAAACATGCTCGTGTTTATGGACAGCTTAACCCAAGCCAAGGACGAAGGACTCATATCGGATGCCATATTTTTCGACTTCTCAAAAGCATTTGATAGGGTCCCACACGTCCCGCTGCTCCACAAACTCGAGTCTTACGGGATTCAAGGGAAAATCCTTCGCTGGATCAAGGCGTTCCTATCAGACAGGTCATTCCGAGTGAGAATAGGCTCAACCTATTCCTCTCCAGCGCCGGTCTCCATTGGAGTTCCTCAAGGCTCCGTCTTGGGACCACTCCTGTTTCTGATCTACGTCAACGACCTCCCAGACGTTCTTGCGAGTCCATGTTTACTTTTTGCGGACGACTTGAAATCCTGGAGTTCCAATGCCAGCGCCCTCCAAATGGATGTAGACGCTGCCAAGCAGTGGTCGTTGGACTGGCACCTTCCTCTGAATGATGAAAAGTGCGTCCATGTGTCGTTTGGAGGGGATTCAGCGAATGCCTTTGTTATGCATGGTGAAAAGGGACCAGAAAACATCATGAGGATAGATGCCAAAAAAGATTTAGGCATCTGGGTCTCCTCAAACTTGTCCTTCGCACTACACCATGAGAAATCGGCCCAAAAGGCATTCGCCGTTTTACGGATGATCCGACGTACCTTCTCCCGTATTACTCGCATGGACTTCCAAATACTCTATGGGACCTACGTCAGACCGCTCCTGGAGTACGCCAACCAAGTTGTCTACTCAGGACGTACGAAAGTCGTCAACCCCATTGAGCGTGTCCAGCGGGCCGCCACGAGAATGGTCGCCGGCCTCAAATCCGTGGACTGCGAAACGCGTCGGTCGCAGGACCGACAAGAAAAAAACCGACCCGGAAAACTTGGGCAAAAGCCTCGATCATGTGTATCAATCCGTGAATCTATGAATCCGTCACATTGCTATCCAAGGCAATCCACTTGCTCCCACAAACCAAACCCTGATTGAGCAGACGAAACTAATTTGTGTCCGCACTACCTAAGATGCGACGGGTGTCCACTTCGTTTGATGGACTTTAAATTCTTCAGCAAATTGTGCCATGCATCTGCCACAACAGATTCAACAAGAAATTTCTCAGGGATCTTAGTAACTCTGGCTTCAAATGGCTTTGTGTTTGTCAATACCTTAGTATTATTTGAAGCGGTCAAGTGAGCCGACTACCCTGTAAACTGCAATCCATTTCCACCTAGGCCGATGGTAAGTACCCTCCCATCGTCATTTGTTCTCCAGGGCCTCGAATTCTGCAGCCTTAATCAATTTCCCTAGCCTAATTATTGCAAACTCATACTGAACAGTATGCAGTTTCTGGTCATCAAACCCATACACTGTTTTGAGACCTGTTTTATGTCTGGTTGACCCTGACTCAGTCCAGTCCTTTGAATAGAGGCACACTGGGGACATGTAATGCTGATATGTCTTCAAGGAGCCAAAAACAGTGTGTTCTCGCACTAGCCCAAAATACCACCTCGGAGATTACCCCTTCAAACTATTCCACGCCAGGGTACAATCAATCTTTTCTTGCATCCCTTATCATGCACAAACGTAATTACCCACCTCTTCATGTGGTTCAAGTCCCCAACCTATCTTTGCCTAAAGACTTTTACTCTCGGACTAAGGTGCTTGCTTCATCCTCAATCATAGAAACTTTCCGTCGCTTGTGCGAAAGTCACGATCCTTTTTAGTAATCCGCTATACCATGTAATCATGCTGATGTACATCCCAGAGTAATGACTGAGCTGTTCCTCAGTGTCACACAATATGAGGTTTTCGCCCTTTCGAAGGTATCTAATCCAATCAGACTGGTATTTTCTGATTCGTTTTAATCCCAGCAGGAAACCATTCAAGCTCGGATATTTCTTTGTTTAAATACATTCTGAAGGCTTTCACCCACGCGGCAGGTTCCAAATTTTGCTTGTAATGTCTGAGTGGACAATTCGTATAAAAACCCCAACAGAGGAGAAGCCCGTTCAAGTACCAGAGAACGCTTCCATAAAAGAGGTAAATATTAAATCTCTACTGTTGCTTTTATGGCGCGTCAATAATCTAACTAATAATTTCTTCGTTGTAGCTCCGCGAGGAAGTCTCCAAGGTTTTTAGCACACCTGTTGAGCGACTGTGTCTAATTTTTGCCGGGAAAATATTGAAGGATGAGGAGACACTCGATCAACACAAAATCAAAGATGGGTTGATCGTTCATTTGGTCATTCGGGTATGTTGCACTTACTCCATAACATGTTTCCTTAGAATCCAAAACCCCAGGTAAATTGAATGGTTTAGCAACCTAACAGCCACATATACAGACTACACCATCAACTGCCGCACCAACTAGCTCTGCAAATTCCAATGAGCCACAAGCCCCTCCCACTCTTGGATCCGGTCTCCCTAACCTTGGCTCTCTGCCGAACGTTTTCGGGCTTGGAGGTATGTTATCCGTTTTAGTCTTCGGGATTCATCTGACGCTAGTAGTAAAAATTTTCATCTCATCGGTATTAAACTGTTCATTTTATCAGCCTGCAACTTCTCTCCACTAAAAAAATTCAGGATTCAATATCGGCTTCATTTTCCAGACAGGACGAAGTCAAGTCTTATGACACCTGCGGCGATTGCCACTATGTTGTCACCATTGATTCCCAGGATGGGTCTTTATTCCAAGCCACTAACAGGTGGTCTGACGTGTTCCGTGGAATAATCCCGCTTGCTTCACTATCTAGAGCTTCTTTCTACAATGTCGTGAAGCCAGAGGGTAACGAAGGTCTCCGTAACATAAGTTGCTATGTTGCTTACCCTACTGTCCGACAGCTGTACGGAGATAGTGAATTGTTTCCTCCAGGCAACATATTAAGATATGATGTTGATGCTTAAGTTCACGACCCTCGTAGACAGCACTCCATGATCACTGATGTACAGTAGAGAGGAAACAGCCTTAGATGGGGAACATTTGGTAGCTCACTGCAAACACTGATGTCACCATCATCATCTCGCGATAAAAAGTATAAGAATAAAGAATGTGAGGAATATTCGAAAACTTCCAACCTGATCTTCCCTGTCTAGGATTGGGCGACATGGCAGTATCCCAGCCCTCTTGCTTCTTTCGAGTGGCATGGTCGATAGGCACCGAAAGGGTGTTACAGCTAAACGACTACTCGACTGCTACTAATTGGCCTCTCCGTTGATCAGTTGTGTAGGAGAGCCAGTCTATCAAAGGATACATTGAAGCCTATGGGATTCGCCAGTGCTGACTGGAGGTATGCGCAATGCTGCTCAGGCACTTGACAGCGTGAGGATGTGATTAAAGCGTTCCTTTGTGGAAGTACTGCCTGTTGCTCCAAGGTTTGTGTCTTGTGGGATGAGGTCAGACGTCACAATATTGGTGAGTTCGGTAGCCGCGTTGCCCCTAAAATAGACCTTACTCGTACTGTAGGGCCGATCGAATTTCGGAGCGGAAGAGTACAGCGGTCAAGAGTACAGTACCACTCGACAAATTAGGGCCGATCGAATTTCGGAGCGGAAGAGCACATGTACCCCTCCTGGTCAAGAGTACAGTACCACTCGACAAACTGTCCGACCTCAGGTGCAGAAAAGAGCGTCTGTACGGACCGAGAAGCTTGAGGAATATAGAGGGCTGAAGAGATGATGGATGTGAGAATCTGGAAATGTGTAAACTGTTCCATGTGATACGTGCAACAGGCTCCCGGTGAGCAAGAAAATCACTGGTAACTGTAGCTCGCTTATCGCTAAAAAAGGAGAGTGACAATCGCTAGGTTGGACAGTCAACAATAACTCAAATGACCGCTCACCATTGCTCTTCGTCGCCACGGCATCACCAGGTAGAAACACTAGTGCTTCACAATCGTACAACCATGTTAATTTAATCGAATAAAGCCTTAGTAAGGAAAGGAGAAAAATGGGATAAGACGGGGGACCCAGAGCCAGCCTGCCACAAACATCCGAGTTGTCTGCAACTCCAACAACCAATCAGATAATCTGAACACAAACTGACACCATGAGCGCAACGGTAGCCCACTTACTCACATTTCTCTGTGCAGCGCATAAAGTGACGAGGATGGTGATGACGGCTGATGTGTCATGAGGTTCTTTGTAATTGTACTGTTCATGGTTGTACGTGGACTGGATGCTATCAGGGCATCTACACCTAGGGAGGAGGACACTTAGGATCCTCTACCGATGACTTTACCTCAAAATGCTCACCACAATGCAACGACGGTTGCTGTAAGGCCGTCATAGGAGCTGATTCTTGACGCGGATGACAACGAGATTGTGCTGATCAGACCTCCACGCATTGACCAACGTGGTATGAGCTCTGTGGGTGTCATACGAACATTCCAGTGTAGCTCTATGGGTTGTGGATGTGCACAAACCTCCTTACCGTCGTAAGATCCGGCCTGTTTGCTGCCTTTGTGGTTGCTCAGCCCCATTCCGTACTTGCACTGCAGCCTTGAAGAACGAACGTAGAACTTAAAACCACCAACGGCTCCGGAAATAAACGATGGGCTTCTGTTTTCTAAGCGTCGTCGACCTGCCGGTTTTTGCGAACTTCCGTCTTCATAATCTGTAAAGCCCTCGTTTTTGCCGCGTAGTGGTTATAGCTGCCACAGCTTCGTTCCTCGATTATTTGGGGTGGAGTGCAGCGCCATTTCGGTGCCTAATTGCCATACCAACAGAGGGCTAGGATACTGCCATGTTACCCAAGCTTAGACAGGGTAAGTCGAGAAGCAAAGGTCGGATTCGAACCACGGGCCTTCCGGTCAGTAAATTCGCACTCTAACCACTGAGCTACCTCGCTCACCCGGTGGAGTTCGCTAATTTGCGTCACTCGTACGCAGGAATATGGTACCATAAGCAAACTTTGTTGGGTCATTTGATTGTCAATTATGTGACCGATGTACCTCATACACCCCGCTTCCCACTGACAGCAAACGAAACAACACTTCTGGATCCATGAATTCCTTTCTGCGTAGCAGCTTTCAACCTCCGTACCCCATGTCAAATTGGCAAACAGACAATCCGTGCCGAGACCTTAAACTTGGCATATGCTATATCTCCGAAACAGATACAAGACTCAGGTGTGGTCATGCATCTCAAAACGCTAAGGGCGCACTCGATTCTCCGCATTCATTCTCGTGTGTGTCTCTGGTAATCCAGAAGTTATTATTCGGGGAATATACGGCCTGCATTCACTTCATCTATCACACTACTGTCGGAGCTAATGCAACTTGCAAAGTATGTATAGCGCTTTACAATTTCCGCCGTCAATCCTTGAGTTCTAAAAGATTTTTAAAGACTACTTCCCGTAGTATGACTCTATAATTTGTGGGCTAGAAGCACATGCCGAGGGACTGGATGACCTTGGTCTGCTTTTCAAGTATTGCTTGCGCTTCCTGTTCATCCTCAAAAGTGATAGCAATGTCGTCTCCACATTCCACGTCGACAAAATTCTTGCTCGGGGATCTAAACGTCGAGGTTTTGGAGACCTTACATTGTTCGCCTCATTTCATGGATGGCAAAATCAAATTAAAAGGATGAGTGGAAATCCTTCTCGACACCACTGCCTTTAGGAGGGCTTTTAGACAGTTGCCCATACACGTGCGCACCTACAATTATGTGAATACAAACAACGCGTGACATTCTTGAATTTCTGTAACTTATCCCATTGCGAAGGCGTGCTTAAAGGAACTAACTGGTCAGCAGAATCGATGGCATTCTTGAAGTCAAGAAACATCAAGATTTTAAGGTTCCCCTAAGCACCCTGTTCCTCTTACACTTGAAGAAGTGTGCAGATGTGGTCCACACAGCCTCTTCCTGACTGGAATCTTACTTTCTGTTCTCGGGTCCCGTCTTCACGCACCAAGAGACGCAAGGAGTCTGGTTACGACGGGGTTAAGCTAATTCCTCTGACCACCGCACTCAGCGCGAGCACCTATTTTGAAAATAAGCACCATATCGGTGCACCCAGTTAGTTGAACAAAAATTTAAACAAACGCCGATTGAGGACTTCACCTCCATCTTTGAACGGAACAAGTGGGATTTGGCCGTCGTCTCTGAGCCGTTTGGTTGTCCAGCGAAGGACGAACCAAGGTCGAAGCGTCAAGCCTGCAGTGTGGCACCCAAATCCATCGACGAGTTTTTGCCAGAAGACTTCAAATACCGCTGGTTAGGTTGTTGGTGTCGTTAACAAGACCTAACAATTCACCCCATACGGTGCCCTCCCCATCCAGTCGAATCTCCACAAATCATAGTTAGGATAGGATATTCCTTGTGTAATGACACTTGATCGAGCACTAGATGCGCTCGTTTTTAGCTGCTTTGCTGAACCATCTTGTAACTTGTCAAGCAAACCGCCACAGCTATGATGTCTGGAGCAGTCTCGTGTTGAACTTTAACCCGTTTTACCGGTGTTGTTAACTTGTACGTAATTACGCGTATAGTTCGCTCTCCGCATTTTGTCAGACTGTCATCAAGTGTCACTTCGCCGGACCACGACGTTTCTAGCGTCTTCGAGAAGTAGAATTTTTTTCAGTTCTGGCGAGGCATTTGAAACAGCACGGCCGCAAAAGCACCCAATCTTCGTTCGGTATAAGCAGAAAAGATTATCTGCTGTGTACCCAAAAATCTGTAACCTGTTGCTTATGTGAGCCCTCCACCCTAACCAGTGCAATCCCTCACCAGACGTGTTCGTCTATTGGCCCTGACTGCAATGTTCTGTGTTTTAACACCTGCTACTCACATGTGCTAAAGCAATGACGTATATCTGTAGGAAGCTCCCCAATAGCTTTCGGCAAAATTGGGCACTATCCATTTCTGTTCAGCTTCGTGACCAACGAAGTAGTAACGCTATATCTTCAAAACCCTGGTGATCAGGTAGTTGCTTACGTGGGTCTTGTCCACCTGGAATATTCAGGCGACATCGTCCTTGTCTTCGGAGAGGAGTAGAGGTTATTGATATTTTTGTGTGAAATGACAGAAGCCATTCCATCTTTGGCATGCGCTTTGCATTACAAAGCATGAGTTCCTGCTTCTGTTACTATCAATCCAGGGAAAGTCATTCGGCGTTTTACCTATCTTAGGAGTCGTATGATCCCCGACTGTAGTGTGACAGATCAGGGCGATACACGAACTTCTAAGGCCGATTTAAGGCACATGTGGTGGCAAGGCAGTACATCGCCTTGCATCAGAAGCAGCACCACTGTTGACACTGATGCTCCACCGCCCTACAACCATAAGCATCACTTACTCATACGCAAAGCCCTAAACTGGATAGGCCTGGACGGAGGAAAGGACCTAATGCTAGCCTAACACGGGTACTTTTGGCTTCCCCTTAATCCAAGTGGCCACAGTTTTGAAAGAAACCAGCGGCACGAACTCCACTAACAGAGGCTACATTGTTTCCAGCCAAGCACATAAGAGATCACAGGAACATCATCCTGAAAAACAGATGGAACTAACGACTTTCAAGCTCCTCGCTGTCTTTCACGCCCATTAGTCAAGCCACGTTAACCTTGCGTTTCACCATTCTGAATAAGTAATGTAGAGAAACTCATCCAAGTAGACCATTATTCGGCACGTATAACACATTTGAGCCACCGCAGTTCATGGTTCTGGGTGTTTCCCGTGATGAATGTGCCTGCTACTCAATCGAACACCTGTCTTTTAATTATTCGCTTTCGGAAACATCGTCATCAAAGACAGCAACATCAGTGTTGCCACTGATGCTTCACTGCCGTACAACCATAAGGTTTGTCTA
>NW_008752000.1:476244-481359 GCF_000715545.1 Opisthorchis viverrini | reverse complement strand
GACGCCACAAGTGACGCAAATTAGCAAACATGATTCGAGCCTTTGAGATTCTTGCACTGACTTCGTCAGACACACTTCCGTCAGAGCTAATCCAACTACCGAGGTACGTAAAGTTTTCCACAATCTCCAGTGGTTCTCCTTGAATTGTAAGGGATATGTTCGCAGATGGCACGTTCTGAAGCAGGACTTTGCACTTTGAAGGTGCAAGGCGCATGCCAAAAGATGGTATGATGGCGGTCAGTTTATTCAACAGGGTTTGTGCTTCGCTATGGTCTTCAAAGATGAGGACGATGTCATCTGCGTACTCCAGGTCGACAAGGCTCTCGCCAGCAACAATTTGGACACCGGGGTTTTGAAAACCATCCACTGTTCGCTTCATTATTTCTTCGATGAAGTTGAACAAGAATGGGGAGAGTGGACATCCTTGTCTGACACCAATTTTGTAGGGAAGCTTTTGGAGAGCTCACCATACACCCTCACCCGCCCAGAAGTATGTGAATATAGGGATCGGATTATGTTTACAAACTTCTGGGGCATACCCTGTTGAGCAGGTGTAGTTAACAGAACTGATCGATCAACAGAATCGAACGCACCCTTGAAGTCAAGGAATACCAGGATTGTGGGTCGTCTGTACATGTGGCGTTGTTCTAACACCTCACGGAGTGTGAAGATGTGGTCAACGCAGCCTCTACCCGGTCAAAATCCTGCTTGGTTCTCACGAGTCAAGACTTCGCGTGCCGCCATGAGACGACGAAGTATCAATGATGCCAGAAGCCTTGTCACAACAGGCGTCAAGCTAGCACCTCTGTGGTTGCTACATTCACTGCGAGTACCCTTTTTAGAAATGGGCACTACTGTCGATTCACCCCAGTTGTCTGGGACGGTCTCCTTCTCCCAGATACACCCAAATGGGCTAGACAGGCACTAGCTGAGGAATCCACCGCCATCCTTGAAAAGAGCAGTGGGAAGTTCGTCAGGACCAACAGCAGCTTGAGTAGAGAAATGCATTCGGACACTTCTGAGACCGAAGGGGGCTCCATATTTAGGTCCACCTTAAAAGAGCAGGTGGAAGTTCGTCAGGACCAACAGCAGCTTGAGTAGAGAAATGCATTCGGACACTTCTGAGACCGAAGGTGGCTCCATATTTACGGTCCACCTTTCTGTTGAAGGCAAGGTTTCTGCAGTTGTGGCAGATGGCCAGCTGAACTGCTGCTCGAAGTACTGTCCCCAGCGGTCTAAACGTTCTGCTTTGTTGCATATCCGAAGCATGTCACTGGCTTTCGTGTTTGGATCACTGCTTGCTACGGTGAGTCTAATGGGCCGGCATTTCAACAAGTTGACGCTATTTCATTGCCAACATAATCCCCCCTTTGTGCTTACGCTAAACTTTAGAGTTGGTGGTAGTCGGTGTGCCCATAACTTGGATGTTTCGTCAGTTTTCTGTAAATGTGAATTGATGTAACTGTTGTAACCTTCTTCAAGCTCTTCGTTCGTATAACTGGTGCCATTTTCTCAACCCCACATGACAGGAAACTCTTTCGCGAACATGCAACAAAGTCTTCAGGCTCAGGTCATGCAAAACCCGGAACTTCTGCGAAGTATGCTTGAGAATCCCATGGTCCAATCACTGATGAGCAATCCTGACGTTATTCGAAGCCTGTTCCAGGCCAATCCCCAGATGCGGGAACTAATGGAAGTATGTCTGTCCATTTTATCTCCATTGTCATTAGGGTGGATGTTAGCTTGTTTGTTTTTGGACCGCCTGCTGCCTAAGCCCAGGGCAGGTGCGCACATCCCCTCCTCCAATTACTGAAAGCTTGATGAGCCACTGTTTTGGGGCAAATAATTTTTCCCAGTTGCTTACCCAAGCACTTTGAATTACATGAGGAAGCGAAAACAACGAAGGTTGTCAATCCGTGTGTCACTTAGACCCAGCGAGTCAACCAACCTCTGACTACTGAGTCATACAGAGCACATTTTGACAGCAGTCGTGAAACCAGTGGTTTTTGTTGACTTGATTTGTATTATGCTAGAGCAAAAAATCACTTCGGGTGAATCACTTTTGCGTGCGTGGTTCCGGACAGTTTGGTAGTCATCTGATAACCTTACTTTTATGACGTGGTGCCCGGTATGTAGTGCCAACTCCAATCTGATACTACCATTCAGAACCCAACTGTCCAAGGATCGCAGTATGGATATCTTTGTGTGATGTTCACATAGCTTCTCAGGTTGCTCAATGGTTAGAGGCCTAACTAACTCAGTCTCCTGGTCCTCCAGGCTTGGCTTGGAGCATATGTGGCAACCTGCTCCTTAAAATGTAGACTGCTCTGACGATCTTACGGCAAGTACCGCTGCCTTGAGGCCAGGCTTTTAGGTCGAAGGCTTTGGTTGACGACCCTCCTGTCTAGGTTTGGGCGCCATGGCAGTATCCCACGTACAACCACGGGTGAATCACTTTTGCGTGCGTGGTTCCGGACAGTTTGGTAGTCATCTGATAACCTTACTTTTATGACGTGGTGCCCGGTATGTAGTGCCAACTCCAATCTGATACTACCATTCAGAACCCAACTGTCCAAGGATCGCAGTATGGATATCTTTGTGTGATGTTCACATAGCTTCTCAGGTTGCTCAATGGTTAGAGGCCTAACTAACTCAGTCTCCTGGTCCTCCAGGCTTGGCTTGGAGCATATGTGGCAACCTGCTCCTTAAAATGTAGACTGCTCTGACGATCTTACGGCAAGTACCGCTGCCTTGAGGCCAGGCTTTTAGGTCGAAGGCTTTGGTTGACGACCCTCCTGTCTAGGTTTGGGCGCCATGGCAGTATCCCAGTCCACGTACAACCATGAATCGCACACTTACTAGTTATGTAAGCATGTGTACAGCAGTGAAGCATTAGTGTTCCCATCTGGTGTTGCTGTCAAGGATGGTGATAATGGTGTTCAGCTCCCCTTCCATTAAATCAGCATACTGGAAGGTGCTCTGGTAACCTATTTACCAGTTTCTTCATTTGACCAGCTGAGCTCATTGTACTAGCACTCATGAGCACTCGGAACATACTATCTTTGTAGTTCAGTGAAATCATCTGTCTTTGGGTGATTTTTACCTCTGTTCAATCGATTTCAAAGCTTTGAGAAAGACTATGGTTATGTGGCGCGTAAACGTTTCACAAAACGGGGAACTCAAGAGCTGAAGTGATTTTGGAGATGTTATAGTGTTGGCGTCCTACGGCACTTTTTCTCCTGAAATCTATCCAGATAGCCATTCATCCACTGACTCTTCCCCAAACATCCCACGATTAGCTCTCAACCGCTGTATTGTATCTAAACTTCTCCCCAGTAAAGTAAGCCAAAGTAAACCCTAACGAAATTCGAGGGATCTGAGCCTCAACTAGTCCATTGGTTAAAGCAGGAAATTCCCGGCCGGCAGGTCCGTGGGCCGATTGCTGGGCAACCTGACATTATCGCAACCCTCATGCCTTCGGTTGTTGTGAACCGAAGGTGTGCTACAGCTGAACTGTATGTTCCACATCGTCACTTTCACCCTCTGGGTCCTGTGTCAAACTAGACAGCAGACGTCTGCTCATACCTTGTTTTCTCTTCCGGACGATATGTGTTGGGCCTCCAAGACACGCATACAAGATCCCAGTTCACTCACTTCAAACTGCTCTCAACAGGACGCGATCTTTTGCAGTGGGCTGTTTTTCTGTATGGCTGTGAGACTTAGCCTGTCTGAGCAGCTGAACTGAAACGTCTTCAGTTGTTCGACAATCGTCATCTCAGAACCATAGCTCGTGTGGGTTGGTGTCACAGAATCAGTAACTAGGAAGTGAGAAAGCGAGTTTTTGGTTGTGCAACAGGTACGTCCATTAAAGAATATGTCCAGTACCAGAAGCTGCGTTGATTGGGACATGTTTTACGCATGCCAAACCATCGTTTGCCGAAGAGAGTACTGTTTTCCATACCCAATTCGGAGTGGCGTAAACAGAGAGGTGGCCAACCCATGACCTGGCAGAGGAGTATGAAGGAGATCACGGAACGCTTGGGCGCTGTCGGTGACACTCGCCTTCCAGCATGGGGACTGCGTGATCCTCACTGCGCCTGGTTGGAGACGCTGTAAGATAAGGCTGCCAACCGATGTCATTGTCGATCTTGTTGTCAGTTTCCATCCAGATTGCCTGAGTGAGTGGAGGTGTAGGCACCTCGGAATAATCGTAGTAAACGAGGTCTAAGTCCATTCCTTGTCCACCTTTATTCTTTTCCTCACAATTAAGGCTTTCAAATAAATCATGGTTGTATAGCAGCGAAGCATCGGTGTTTAACACTGTCATGTTGTCGATGATGAGGATGATGATGAAGTATGAAAGCTAATACCAGCAAACTTAGCTGCACCGGTGATTGCCGTCTTCCTGAACGGGACCCGGACGGGGACCCCAAAACGTTGCACATAAATGATAAGAGATATTGTCAGACATGGCTAAGTCGTGCCCTCAATGACACTTATGCATCCAAGCTATTGCCTTCGATGCATAGCTCTCTCCCCAATTCCTCCACTTAATAGTCCATTGACTGTCCTGTATCCACGTACCAGTTCATCAGCTCCTGCTTCCAATGCGCAGCTACCTACCCCACCTCCCGAAATCATCGGTGAACAAAACTGTGGCAGCTGCAACCACTGTACCACAAGCCCGACCTAAAGCTGCCACCTTGACGTGGTGGTCGGGCTTCAGTGCTGCAATGATCCCGCGGGCTATACTGGCTGGAACTTCGTTCCACAAGGTCTAACCATGCCAGGAAGGCCAAAGGGGAGCAGCGAGACCCCGTACTACGAGTAATCGTGTTACGAGGCGGTTTGGGGGTAAAGTCGTACTGTCCTCTGCGACAGGAGTGTCAAGGCGGTAAGATGTTTCCCCCAGGCAACCAGCATGTCCATATTTATGGAAGCAGCGATGCTGCCTTCCCCCGAGGAAGGACGGGTTAGAAAAGGTCGGCCCCAAAAACCGCACACTCCGATCGCCCAACGGTTGACCGTGACCGCCGGCGCATTATCCAATACGGTCGAAATACTTTTAAAACCAAAGAGCCCGGTGCTGCTCAAAAGGCACCTGCTGTGCGCAGC
>NW_008752000.1:470535-473161 GCF_000715545.1 Opisthorchis viverrini | reverse complement strand
AACCGATGGTTTGGCAGCGAAGTATGAAAGCCATTACCAGCAAACTTATCTGCGCTGGTCATTGCCGTCTTCCTGGATGGTGACCCCGAGACGGGCCACATCAATGGCTAGAGACATTGTCAGATATGGCCCAGTCGCGCCCTCAACGGCGCTCGTGCATCCAAGCTATTGCCTTCAATGCATAGCTCCTTTTCCAACCCTCCCCCTCCATTTGACAGCCCACTGACAGTGCTGGATTTATGCACCAGTTTATCAGCTCCCGCCTGCAACGTGCAGCCACCTCCCCCCAAACCATCGGTGAACGAAACTGCCTCAGCTACAACCACAGTACGACGAGTACGCGGTTATTATGACAGACAATGATGATGATGATGATGACTACCACAAGTACGCGGTTTTTATAGCTGATAATGATGGAAGGAACTCAGTGCTAACCACAATCATTTAGCTGATAATGATGGAAGGAACTCAGTGCTAACCTACCACAATCATTCCGATGTGCCTACACCTCCAGACAATCATTCGCTGTGTTGGCGTGGGAGCTAGGCACCGAAAAGGTGTTACAGCTGAACGGTTGCTATTTGTTTTTGTGTTTCACTTTTGATAGGAGAACGATGTTAGTATTTTCACCTGCTTTGTGCTTGAAACTTTTTAAAGTTCTTTTGAGCGTTGATATGTGTGACTTCGCTTGGCACTCAAGTGCACAGCTGTGTCCATTCTTAGACTGCTAAATTACTTTAGTGGAAACGGTCATCAAGTATTTGTAGGCCGAACAGTTGGTCAAATGCTAGGCCCTATTTAGGCACCACAATGTATGCATAAGGTCATCTGTTAACAACATCTGATCCGGTACGTAATTTTTTTTACCTTACAGCGGAATCCTGAAGTGGGACACATGCTGAACAACCCGGAGCTGTTGAGGCAATCGATGGAAATCGCGCGAAATCCGGCTATGATGCAAGAAATGGTACGCAACTACGATCGGGCCTTGTCCAATCTGGAGTCTGTTCCAGGTGGGATGAACCATCTACAGCGCATTTTCCGGGATATTCAAGAACCTTTGATGGATGCAGCTGCCAGTATGGGTACAGGGGGCAGTACCCAAAACCCGTTTGCTGAATTAGCAGGTGGTTGTCCTTCCCCTTATTATCTTCCTGCTTCATACCGCTATTCCTTCGAATCATATATTTGTATTTGGTCACTAATCCTCACTTCAGTCGTATTGTTTAGCCCGCTTGTTGAACACCGTTACACTTTGGGACTTGGCCGCAACGCTTCGGGCAAATCTTCCAACCGAATTGCCTATTCTTTCTGTCATTTTCCCTGAAACTGCACGGTCCGAAGGTTCGCGGTCAGCCTTAGTTTCGAGCTTTTCCCCTTGATGACAGCTTTTAGCCAATAGTTTGTCTATTTCACACTACCCCTCCGTACCTCCGTGTTACACAGTATCATAAGTTGCGCTGTTCTTGAGTCGCGTTGTAGCCCCCCGCCCGCATCATTGATTTCACTTATTTTTTTTCGGCAGGCGAACGTCGTGCAGCAGCCCCAACCAATGAGCCAATGCCTAATCCCTGGGCTCCTTCATCCGCCTCCAGCGGATCCGCCGGTGGAGCCACCACTACGGGTCCAACCACAACGCCGGTATCCGGCGCCCCTCCCAACGCTGATAACACTAACGTTATGCAGACTATGCTCAATCAATTGGTTTCACAACCAGAGTTGGTTTCTAATGCTTTCCAGGTGAGTTTTGGCTAATTGTTTGACTGCTAATTGTAATGGGACTTTTGCGACAGCTGGAAGTTTTGTGTACATATTTTCGTAGACACAACCTAACAGATCGTGACATTTCCGTCTCTAGGGTATTCGGATCGGATGGTTGAAGGAGATCAACACAATCCTGAGTAATGGTTTTCATGCAGAAGTCACTAGCGTGCAATGAGCAACTGTAGGCGCTAAGCCTGATTATATTGAGAACCGTCATTAATGTATTACATAGAAGCTCTAACAAATGTTCGAACTAACCAATCCGAGTTTATTAATTACGGATAGACTCAAACAGAACAAGCAGAATGTTTTTGCTTGTCACTGTGGTAGGATGCGACCGCCAATCTATCAAGGGCTCTCCTTTGTGATTCACAAGGTGGGTAAATGGTCATGCTCCCTGCGTTTAGCTCAAGGGCGTCAGTTTGCTGAAAGCGTATACAACAAGCGGTGAGCCTCAGATCAATGTATTAATTCACCTTTAGTGATTGACTTGGCACCTGGCTACCCATGAAAAACGATCATGTGTTTTTAGTGTAACAGCTCAGTTACTCGTGAAACTTTCAAACATTCGTATAAATTCTAATCAGTTTGACTGACGATGGTCGTTCTGGTTTTCGCGACCTTCAACCTAGACCATCATTTTTCCATTCAATTACGAAATCGTGTGGACCCAATGATTTCTTTTCAACATGGGGATTGGTGCTCTACCTGTACATCGCGAAGGACGCGTCCGCAGTAGGCTGAAGCCGTTATGTTGCCTCAAAGTGTTAGGTTGACCGATTGTTCGTTTATTTTCTCCCTTACTGACTTAATGTGTCGAGCGCGAATTTCCTGACCGGAAGGTCCGTGGTTCGAATTCGAC
>NW_008752000.1:459099-470143 GCF_000715545.1 Opisthorchis viverrini | reverse complement strand
GTGCACCTTTGGTGGTTGTTTTGACGTGAACGCTAGCTTGGGAGGCTCAGACCGAGAACTAAGCTGAGGAAAATACCGTTACTACAAGCTGAACGATACGCTTCGGTTATTGCGTTTTGTTCCTGAGGTGAAAAAGTCAATCGATTCGAGCTCGATAAAGCTCAGTGGTTAAGGCGAGAACATTGCGCCTGGATAGACCTTGGTTTCAACCCAACCTCTGCATCTCGACTGCTCCTGTCTAGACTCCAACAGCTCTCGAGCTCTCTTCGGGTGGCATGGCAGCTAGGCATGGTCCCAAAAAGCCGAGCTTAATCGATCGTGTTAGAACACGTGGTTGTACGCAACATCTGGTCCCATTGGAGGAAGCCATTACCTAGAACGTCGGTAGACAAAGGGAGAATTGACTATACGGTTGAACAAAAGAGTTAGTTTATTTTGGCCCATGGGATTTTTTCAAAACAACTCACTGAGACGCCCAATAAAGAAAAGTGACTGAGTGCCCGTTTCATACGAAGACGTTCCCCAAGTATTCAACTTGAAATAGCCGGCGTAAATCACGTCACTCTGCTCCAAGTCCCTGTTTGTTTTTTCTGTTCCCTCCAAATGTAACCGGTTTTCCCGTGTTTCTTATCTAACCACAACTCACAGGTTCCTTATGTGCAAGCAATGCTGGAAGCCATGAGCGCAGACCCAACAGTAATGGAGAATTTGTTAATGAGTAATCCCATGGTTGCTAGCGTTGATCCAAGTGTGCGAGATCGAATGCGACAAATGGTCCCTCAACTGGCCAGCCGAATCAATCAGCCTGGTTTTGTCAACATGATGCGCAATCCACGTGCCCTTCAGGTAAACTCCTAGTTTTCCCTGGGTTTTTGTTCAGTTTACCACACTCTTTGATGTGGTATATATATATAACAAGAATTAGCGTCTCCAAGGAACGGCCCCACAGTGCATCAAGAGTTTTACATGGTTCAAGTCACAATGATTGATCACAAATCTGTAGTGCCTGTACACGTCTCGGTGACGTTCGGAACAATATGTAATAATTCTGGCCCTTTGGTTACCACGGCCAGCCTTTTTTCCTAAATATCCGTGCGTTCCGAAAAATCGCAATGGAAATGGAGTGAATCATTATCAAATCTGACTGTTAGTTGTCCCCTCAGCATTGTAGAAAGAAACATGCGCATTCGTAGCCAGGCTTTTTTGCACTTTTATTATCTTGATTGCTTTATTTGGTGGGAGTCGCTTCTGTTGCCTTTATTTAGCTATTTTTTGATAATGGAGGAGTTTTTATCCTGTAAGCCAGCCTTGAACCGTAGAATCCACATTGCACGGTCACTTGTTGACTGCCTCGTCGAGTAAGGCTTCTCAGTCGGAATCTCTGTTGAAAGGATGCTTGGCGCCACGTCCTGCCCAAGTGCCTAAACCTTCAGCTACTAGCCAGAATGTCGTTGGTCGGAACCTCTTGAGTTTGGTAGAATGCGCTCTGTTGAGGATTTCCAATAAGGTTGAAACAGCTGTTCAGTTCTCGGCTTTCCAGCAGAGATTGGTTTCAATCACTGGTCGCAATCTTTATTGATAATTTCGATTTGTCTATTCATTTGACTATACAGTCGGTTTATTTTAGGTGGACGTTTGTTCGTAAGGATACCGAATAGCCATCACCAAAGATGTGTGCCCTAAGAAGAACTGAAGCATATGGACCATTAATTTCTCACTCACTCTGTGTATAGCTCACCACTATGTATTGCATCTCACCTCCTATTTGCTCGTTTCTCGAATTGAATCTGTCCCACACGAACAACTCGATGTTTCCTATGAGTCACCAGCGATGTCTCTGTGTTCCACCACTACACGAGTATCACAATCACAGGTTGTATGACTTCTGTGAATTCCTGCGAAAGTTAGTGTACAAACCGATCAAACCTCTGAGAATAAACGCCGTTCATGCTGAGAGCATTCCAGAAGATAAAAATATGATCATTAACATGTCTGTAGCTAAATGTGATTGGAGGCTGAGGCACCAACAGAGAAACGAGACGTCTGCAGTTCAAATTCAATCCTGGCTTTACAACCGTTCTTGTCTACAGTTGGGTAACCTGGGCCTCGTGTCCATTCATCTGGCATGAACCACGACCTCAGTAGCCTTGGAAAGTCCAGTCGTTTCAGAAAGATGCTAGTATTACGTAGAAAACACCTTAACACTGCGTTAACCATGCACACTAGCTTGGACGCCTTCGAGATGTAGTGATCACCGCGATTGATCATCAGAGGGTTGCTTCGCATTTGATCTGTGGCTGCTGAACATTTTATCATTTTGAAATCATTCGGCTATAATTATTTAACGAAATTGGCTTTTTGTTGCAGGCACTAATGCAAATACAACAAGGTCTGATGGCGTTGGAACAAGAGGCCCCTGGACTGTTGACCGACATGGGCATGGTTGCCCCAGTGAGCAGTGCGAACCCAGTGTCTGGGTCTCCTACTGCCGACACTGCTGCGGACAACTCTGCCACCTCCACAACTACCACTGCGACTGCACCCACCAGCGACCCCACCTCTGCCGCTTCTTCCACTCCAGGCCCCGTAAATCAGATGGAATTGGCCACACTGCTTGCAAGTATGTTGAATGTGATGTCAAGTACAGGTGGAACCGGTGGTTCAGGGAGTACTCCTAACTTTGCTGATGTACTCCGATCATCTCAAGCCAATCCCCTCAGCACAGTAAGTTCCATCGCCGCACAGCGATACCCCCCTCCTCGTTTCCCAACAATATAACGGCCTACTTTTCTCGTTCCACTGGGTCAGTACGTGGCACCCAAGTCGAGAAGGAAACGATAGACATTTGATTCTCTTCTCTCAACGTTCTACCAACTGAGGGCGTTCGTTTCCCAGCTAGTTCGTCCAATCGACGCTCTGTTCCTACTTCTCCCGGTTACCCAGCTGAAACCCTGTACACCGTTTTTTGTTTGTGAGTGAACTGTCACTTAAGTAATCAGTCAGTCAGTCAATTCATCAGCTGTGAACCATGTACGCTGAACACCTTGGCTCCAGCTGCTACAGTTTCGATCATCGGAATGTTTGAAGAATGTGGGGCATACGGGTAAGTCTTGAAGGCGATGACATAGCTGTGCATTAAAGGCGATACTGTGACGCACCAACGCTACAGGATGTGTGATTCGTCCATCTCTGTCAGTGTCACTAACCCTGAACGAGTTGAGTCCCCGGATCCCTATCCAGGGAGACAGCAGTTCTCGACCCGACTAAGGTTACTGATTAGTGTTTTCGTACTTCGTTGCCAGGTTATACACTGTCCATTACTCTGTCGCTTCTACTCATCACAGGGCTATGCAGAAAGAGCTGTGCGAGGCAGACGGTCCTGTGGCATGCGGAGTACATACCTCCTAATGCTGCTGGTTCTCTGGGGGGGACATCATCACAAGACAGGAAAGTCAGTGGTGAGACACGCTGTTCTCTGGAGGTTGCTCTTCCTAACAGGACAGTTGCAGCAACGCTAATCACCATAATGATTAGTAATTAGTACCGATTAGTGATGATACTAGGAGATGTTGGTTCGAGACAAGATTACTCACCAGAAGTTTCGTGGTTCGAATCCAACCCCGGCATCTTGTCTGCTTTTGTCTAGGCTCGAGCAACCTGACACTATCTCATCCCTCGTGCTTCTTTCTGGTGGTATGACAGCCAGACATCGGATGAACCACAGCTGAGCGAAATCTCTTCGTTTATCTGTAGGGGATTATTAGTTAAAAAAATTTTTTCAGCCAATTTGCTATGAACAGAAGTCCGTCGTTTCGGCTGGGAATTTTTATAGCTTATTTTGAGAGATATCATGGAGTGTGAACCGTTTAACATCGTGGGAGACCATTATCTTCGACCGTGGAAGTTAGGGTGCAGGTAAGGTGGACGCACAGCCATTTACCTGCTCTGTATTTAATAAAATTTCTCCCAAAAAACCTTTAGTTATCTTCGCCAGCATGACCAATTGTGGTTCGGGCTATCATCTCACCGTTAGCACTGTTCAATCTAACTCGGGTCATTTTGGTATGGGGATCTATGAGCCTTGTTGATGAAGTCCCTTCAAGCTCTCTTCCTTCTTGGGCTTCCTGTGCATGGTCCTAGATGAATACTTAACCCAAATTAGCGATCCCACCTTGTTATCTCACATACTGGAAATTGATCCATTCTCTCAGCGTTTTCACGATACCAACATCTAACTTCCTCTGTTGGAGATGGGCGAGGTGGCCCAAGTGGTTAGAGCGCCAATTTACTGACCGGAAGGTCCGTGGTTCGAACACGACCTCTGCCTCTGAACTTCCCCTGTCTAGGTTTAGGCAACCTGGCAGTATCCCAGCCCGCGTGCAACTCAGGTGGCATGGCAGTTAGGCACCGAAAGGGTGCTACGGTTGAACGTTTTTTGGATATCCCACCGTGCCCTGATAGTATCAGTTCGTAGTGCATCCTAACTTGGAGAATAAAGCATGTCTCACTGGGAACCGTCTTAAAGCATTTTTTTCTGTTGTGATCTCTTCTAACTGGTGATTCATCTTGTCTTTTTGCGTTTAGCTTCGTAGCATATGCACTTATTGACTCAGGAGCGCTGACCGATTCTGGAATCTGTTACTACACAATAGGCTTCTCAAAGGGAAACCATTATGGGGAATCATTCTATTTTGCTTCTCTTCAGGTGGTGGGATGAATCGCATGGTAGCTGTGGACATATGTCCCTTTAAGAATTACTACTTTTGTCCCTTTAAGAATTACTATTGGGTGCCTTGGCGAACAAACTGCTGCACTGCTTTATTCCTATTTTCTTTTTCAAACAGGTCCCTCCGGAGAATCGATATGCTTCCCAACTGGAAATGCTGGCTAGCATGGGTTTCATCAACAGAGAGGCGAATTTGCAAGGTGTGTCTACAGTTTAAGAAGTTCACTGTGTTGTGCTAAGCTGGGCTAGTGTTTGTTCAACACTTTCCAAAATTCACAGCTGGGATTTCCTCATATTGAGGTGTCCCAGTAGGAATCTGGAGCTACTGGAATTCGGAGATAAGATACTTCGAGCAAGGTTTGATTTGTTCGCTTAGTTTGACCTCATCAGTAATCAAGGTGCATAGTGGGGTCGAGATGGGCAAGGTGGTTAGAGCGCAAATTTACTGCCTGGAAGGTCCGTGGTTCGAACCCGACCTCCGCCTATCGACTTCCCCTGTCTAGGCTTGGGTAACCTGGCAGTATCCCAGCCCTCGTGCTTCCTTCGTGTGGCATGGCAGCTAGGCACCGAAAGGGTGCTGCAGCTGAACGAGGTGCATAGCCGGGTGGCGATGCATCTTTGGGGGCGGGTGTGCAATAGCTAGAGAGTGATGCCTTTGATTAGGGACGTCCTAACTTCACATCGATAAGTCTTTAGATTCTTGTTGGGACTTGCTAGAAGTTAACTGCATACAGGTACCCCATGGTTCAAACCAGATTACCCGTTCATTGGTTTCCAGTTGTGTTAGTCAGCTTGCAAAAACATCCTTGGAAAGGCTTTCTCGGGCTCGCGTGTCTTCGTTGGAGCTAAGATAACCCCATCCAGCACAGCTTCCACAGCGGCTAGCAGCCAGAATTCTTTCCCATGGAACTGGTTTCATGTTTTTCCAAGGTTATTTACTTCCTGTTTCCTCTGGTTTTCTCGATATAATTCAGTGGCTAAAGCGCTAACTTACTGATCGGAAATTCCATGGTTCGAATCCAACCTCTGCATTCCGATTGCTCCCTTGTAGGCTTCAATGATAGTTTGAGTGAACCGGATGTGATTTAATATTCGCTATGAAGACAGTGTGATGTGCCTCGAATGAAGAGCCCTTCCAGATCAAACCTAAAAATATCCGAGGCAACCAGCAACCCATTCGAAGGCGCTTTTGTGTTCTAACTGAACATTGAAATGTACACAACAGTCATTTGCAAACCAAACTACTGGTTTGTGATATTCTCCAACAGAATGACTTGCACACTGACCGCCATCTGCTTCTGTTGGCACGATGTTCGATGCACGAATCTGAAAGCTCCGGATTGCGTTCGCTAGTTTGTGTGTCAAGCTACAGTACGGGCTGTTTTGCACGCCTGTGTTCGACAACCGTTGTCTAAGAGCCATTGCTTCCGTAACAAAGCAAGTAGAAAGCTATTTTTAGACTATGCAACGGGAACTTCAACTTCTACAGTACGGGCTGTTTTGCACGCCTGTGAGACCTGGCCTGTTCGAGCTGCGGAAGTGAAAAGTCTTTAAGTGTTCGACAACCGTTGTCTAAGAACGATTGCTGTCGTAGATGATTGTCGGTGAATCCGTAACAAAGCAATTAGAAAGGTCATTTTCGACTACGTAACGCGAACTTCCACTGAGGAACGTGTCCAGCACCAGAAGCTGCGTCGGTTGGGACATGTGTCGCGTATGCCGAACCATCCTTAGTCGAAGAGTGTTCTGTTCTCCGTGCCCAATTCAGAATGGCGGAAGTGGACGGGTGGTCAAACCTTGACCTGGCAGAGGGGTATGAGAGAGATTGCTATTGCTATCGGTCGTACTCGCCTTCCAAGATGGGAAACGCGTGATCCCCATTGTGCTTGCTAGGAAACGCTGCAAGATATGGCTGTCAATCGATGTCACTGGCGTTCCTGTTGTCAGTTTCCATCCAGATTGCCTGTGTGAGTGTCTGGAGGTGTAGGCACCTCGGGATGATTGTAGTAAGCTAGAACTAAGTCCCTTCCCTGTCCGTCTTTTTTCTTTTCTTCATAATAAAACTTTCAAATCGTTCATCTGTAGCACCATTTCGGTGCCTAACTGCCATGCCACCAGGAGGCACGAGGGCTGGGATTCTATCAGGCTGCCCAAGTCTAGATAAAGCGAGTCGAGAGGCAGAGGTCGGGTTCCAACCATGGACCTTTTGGTCAGTAAATTCGCGCGCTTACCACTGGGTTAAATAAATCATGGTTGTGGGCCAGTCAAACATCATTGTTGAACGCTAATGTTATACGGGCGGGAGACCCTACTTATAAGTGTCAAGAGCAGGAGATTGAGGTAAATCTCCCAATAACACCAAAGAATTCAAGGAGAACAGCTTAAGCAAGTAGCCAATTTAGCGGACACGTGACACCTTCGCGTAGCTATGCTACAAGTCCTCAGATAGAGTCGCTGAGGTGGGGCAAGATCAAAGTAACCTTCTGACGGAGGGATGGACAAGGTGCTCGCCCAGGTTCGAACCGTGTTTGAACGTGCATTCCACTTCATTTGAAAATCATGGGGGAGATATCGTCATCAAGACAGCAGCATCAGTAGTGACACTGATGCTTCATTGAGGGAGAAATTTTCGATGAATAGTCCAGAACGCAAGTAATCTCAACCTATCTCATGCGCGTTCCCCACCGTAGAATTGTTGTCTTCAAGAACACGTATGTTTTGTGTTATGGGAACTGTAAGAGATCCTCTGTGTGTTACACGATATTTTTATTCAATTTTCGCTTCCTCATGTGAATTGGTCTGATTGGAACATATGACTAAATGTTGAACGGGCTATTCGGATAGTCTGTTGCTAGCACCTCATATGGACATCGATTCGTGCAGGGAGTGCCGTTCAGGTGTATGGACATCGATTCCGTTCAGGTGTACTACTCATCATTTCTGATTTATTCTTTCGCGGTATCATCTTTCTCTCTTTTGTGCATGCTGCCTCCGAAAGTTTTGCCAATTGATTTGACCGATTCGGCCGTTTGAACACAGCCGACATGCCGTATTCAACACCAATGTTGCTCCGTGTCTTTGCATCCTGTACTCAATCTTCACTACTTTTTATCCACCCCAAACCACAGCTTTAATCGCAATCTGATTGGAACATATGACTAAATGTTGAACGGGCTATTCGGATAGTCTGTTGCTAGCACCTCATATGGACATCGATTCGTGCAGGGAGTGCCGTTCAGGTGTACTACTCATCATTTCTGATTTATTCTTTCGCGGTATCATCTTTCTCCCTTTTGTGCATGTTGCCTCCAAAATTTTGCCAATTGATTTGACCGATTCGGTCGTTTGAACACAGCCGACATGCCGTAATCAATACCAATGTTGTTCCGTGTCTTTGCATCCTGTACTCAATCTTCACTACTTCTTATCCACCCCAAACCACAGCTTTAATCGCAACGTTTGGAGACGTGAATGCCGCGGTCGATCGACTCCTCCAGTCCAACCAACCAAGATGACCTACTGCCAGACACTCTGTGTGTGCACTTGGTTTGTCTCAGCGCTAGACTTCAGAGGTAGCGTGGTCTACTTCCTTGAATTCCATGCTTCCATTACCTTACCGGTTTTGGTTACCTCGCATTCCCCCCCCCACCCAATCCCCTCAATAGCCTGGTATCTTTGCTCCGACTGACTTTGTCATTTTGAGATCCTTTGCCAACATTTCCGTTGCGCACACACGCACATACACTAATCCAGTTCCCGCATTCTTTCTGGCATCTTATCCGTTGAGTTCGTCTCATCCTTGGTCGCTCTTTGCTCTGGCCCCATGTGTGTGCTTCTTATCAGCCGCCCGATTTAAATCGACGATCAACCTGACGGCGGCTCCTTCGGTTTCTTGCCCTTGGTCGTTTTCGATGGATCGTCGTCACTGCACTCCGGTTATCATTCGACCTGTCTGTTCCTCTTTGTGTGTGTACGTATGATTCTGCGTTAATTACTGTTCGTCGGGATCACCATTTTTAAGCATTTTTATCGTTTTTTCCAAACAACTATGGGGGTTAGCATTCATCCTAGACATTCTGGTTCAAAACGCATTTGGTGAGAAGACGAACTGCCTGTTCTGCGACATTGGATAAAGTCTGTACCAGATAGGAGCTCAGCTTTAGCCGTGCCACTCATTTGAATTATGGTGCCCCCCGGTCGCGTTATGTTATTTTCGCCCGGAGCTAATCCACACTGTTCGCGAAGAAGCCACCATCCTCAACAAGATGTCCTTGCTCTCGATGAGCCTCAGACCCTTCATTTTCAGCACCCTGCGTATTTCCCCAAGTTTTCGGTATTTGAATGCGTTTCCGTTATCAGTAAACAACACCTGTTCGATAGAAAGACGGATAGGCAAAAACAAGTGTTCACTGATCACAAACGTTTAGTCACAGTATTTGGGTTTCGAGTTCTTTGATATCTTTTGCGCAAATATTTAGCTGAGGAAATTTGAAGCAAGAGTCCCGGTCAAAATATGGATTGACCTGGTAGCTTGTTTCAATTATTTTAAGCTCGAGATGGTTCGGACTTACCGATTGGATGGTCCGTGGTTGGAACTCGACCTACGCATCTCGTTTGCTCCCGTTTAGAGTAGGGTGATTTGACAGCATCTCGGCCGCTGTGCTAGTTAGGCACCGAAAGGGTGCCACGACCGAACTGTCATTATTATCGGTTTGCTTCACATTAGATCCCGAAATCAATGCATGAGCATCTTGCGTATAGTGAATCAGTGGCCTACAAGCGCGCGACCTTGATCCAAATAGGCGTCTGAGATCGCCACCTTAGCTACTGATGCACCCCATCTACTTTTGGGGTCCGTCCGAATGTGGCCGAGCGGTTTCGGTTGTTTCGCAAATAAGTTGAACAGGTACAATATGTGGTTGATAGCTTCTTGTCCTGGTTCCAGTTGGCGACAATTTCAGTAGCCCTGGGTACACCCATTTATCCGTTCCTATGCAACCTCAACAAAACGATCAGAGTCGTAAAAACCATTTTCAAGAATGTTGAACCTTTAGTCCATCAGGGTTTGAGCAAACGGACAATGTTTTGTGGGACGTCAAATGAAGTGTACGTACTTGGCTACCAGTGGACGTCCGCTTAAAATGACCCTTCTGTTCAGTGATTTACAGCATTGGAGCCAACTGAAACGTCTGAAGTCCTTAATTGGAAGCTAGAAGAGACCGATGTTTAATGGCTTTTCTTGAAAGATGGAGAACAAATCATGAGCACAGCGCGCAAGGAGGGGTGGTTTAGTATCCAAACGAACCCTAGGTGGGGACTTGCGTAACTATTCTGGTTGCGCTGACCGAGTTTAGCATAAGTATCGAATCTAGCGGTCAAAGAATCCCTCAACCCTTAGGAAGACGGTTACAAAGAGAGCGTTGGCAACGAAGTGAGGGGAACGAAAAAGTGGAAATGGTGTCGATGTGGCCTCTTACTACGCGGCGTGAAGTACTGTCGGTGCCAAGCCTGGTTAGGAGGACAGTTATGGTCCTTAGCCGAATCCTCTAGCTCAAAAGCCTGATCGCAAAGCAGCGGTAGGACAGTCTCATTTCCTAAGCAGCGAGTCACCGTTCACGTTCCAAACTGCCCACCTGGAGGAGTGGGATACCGTACTAATCAGACCGCTGACCGACCAGATGCGAGGTTCTGTAAGCAATACGCGTGCACTCCACAAGACCGCAGGTTCTAACCTATCCAAGTCAACCTTTCTGTTGCTCCTACCCGAAGTTGGACGATCTAGAAGCACTTCAGCCGCTGTCTCCTTGTAGACGACAGTTGCACATCGGAAGGGTGCACAGATATTCAAGAACATTCCACGTCCAGATTGTCTATCACACAGCGTCGATCGTGGAGCTATCGGTCCTTGAGGAAATACGATCATACTGGAAATGTGGAAAAAGATGTCGCAAATGACGAAAATGGGTGCGTCACTATTGGTTTATAAAACTTGATACATCTGAACAATGGGGAACAGTCCTAGCGATCAATCATATGGCGTCACAGCGGTAATGGTCGAGTTGTAATTAGGATGTCTCCGCGCAAGACGTCTTACATTGCGTATCGAGATGTTTCTGAGCTCCAAGAAGGGCGAAACCAGTCGTGGGCTGTCGAGGGGTTTCAGGCGACCTTGTGAGTAGTTTCCTTTATGAAATTATACTGCGATATCTCGAATATCGTGCCAACTGAATCATGAGGCGGCCTGCGTGCAGCACATTCAGTTGCAGAATATCACAAACGAGGGATTCAGTTGAGTCTCCCATGAAAACCAAAGTGATT
>NW_008752000.1:443918-458995 GCF_000715545.1 Opisthorchis viverrini | reverse complement strand
CCAAGAAGGGCGAAACCGGTCGTGGATTGTCGAAGAGTTTTCAGCAACCTTGTGAGTAGTTTCTGGTCTGTTTACTGGCAGCATAAGTCCACGTCAGAATACTGTCGAAAACTGAGAGACAACGGGCAGTCGAATCGACCCCAGTTCCCTCTGCTCGGTGTATATGCGATCGATACCTAGGTGTTCTTGCTTTCATAGCTAATGAGTGCTGCTTCAGGTACACTATAATGTGACTAAACATTGTTACAAGCTATAATAAGTCCACTTTCTTGAATATGCCCATGTTTGGAGACAGATATTTCACAGCGGGTTGTCTTCGATAAAATCTCAACTAGTAAGTCACGATTTTATCCGAGGCATTTGTTTGCAAAACATCTGGTGAGTCCGTGTTCTGGGTAAGCGAGAGTGATTGTCCGCTGAATTCATTCAGGTTCAACTGATTGTGCAACGCTCATGATGAGCGGCTGGATGATAGTTCTCTGGTTGCATTCGGCTTCTGAGCGTCATAAACTCTCCGGTCTTTGTATATTTCTCGTGACGATATGTCCTACGAATTCTCACTGAATGAGACAAGGAAACGACGTGAAAAGACAGACCAGCTCTTAGCGTGGTGGGAAATGTGAATTTCTTACTTGTATCCCTGGAATATCCCATCCTTCTACGTTCTTGTGGCAATATGCATCAACGAGATCAGCCGGCACATTCAGAGTGGAACAACCCAGGAATATGGTAGACCAAAAGAAGTGTAGCATGCTCAAGTAGCCTCCGTTCTAATATCGATTATTCTTACCTTTAATTCTGGAAATGTATAGAAACGGCTGGACTGCTGGTCTACGAACTTCCCCAGCCTATAATCAACGAAGTAACTATGCTTGTGATCATCCAAGGTCCCAGTAGAAAGCTCCAATACGCCAGCTTTATCACTGCCACTCATTGTGGCGGGGCTGAGGAAGTATGGGGCTTGGTGCGACACATTCAGTTTATTAAGAACATCATAAACGAAATATTCAGATGTGTTCCAGGTGGATCTCTCGTCAGAACCAAACTGGTTTGCAAATGAGTATTCTTCCAAGATCTGTCCAATGTAAGTTCAAGTAGAACATAAATTTGGGGAATCGCACCCAACTGATGATCTTCCATGAGTGCTCGCTCGTAGCCTCTAGTTCCTCCGCAGATAACTCATTTCTTGTCCGACGGAGAGATGATTTTGCCTTCATCTAAGCTCGACTGAGAACTTGGCGGACAGACCAAAATGATGAGGGTTCTGGGATGCAAGCCTTAAAACTCGAAAAAGAAGGCTTCCAATGTAAAGACGCCTATGCTAAGAATTTATCGGCACACGGTGTCGGAATTTTACAGAAGCATCATGGATAAACGACCGGAATAGGTCACTGGAAAATCTCCCAATGGGGTAGTACCTTGAGGTGGACCTATCGCGCTGGTACGATATTTGTTTTCATCTTTTCTGCTGATTCGTTCCTCCGACGCTTGTTTCTGTGAATTCAGGTTGTCCTTCAAGCAGTTGTGGAATATCCGCCCGTTGCGACATTAGCTGTACGCTGAAATTCGTTGGTGCTACTAGAGTTTTTCGTGGAGTCGCACTGGATGGATAGTGAGAACAGCCATTTAGTGAGCAAAGGTTGGTCTTTGATCAGGTCGTTACTGATCAGTTGGTCCAGCCTAGCAGTTAACTTGCAAACGTTTCGTCACCAAGCCCGAAGATATCATCAGTTCGCTTAGTTAATGGGCCCGAAAAAGGGTGAAACCTGTTGCAGCCTGTCGAAGAAGTTTCAGCAACCTCATAAGTAGTGTGTTTCGTCGAAGCAATGTAACAACTTCTTCGATGCTTTATTATTGTTTCTATTGGTGAACTCATCATTACGTTATTCATGACTTGGCCGCAAGAACCATTCTAGACTGGCGACTCCCGTTCCGTCTTCGTCTATTCAGGTTACGTTCAACAGGTGATAGACGGTGTTTCAGCGAGAGATCACCTGAGACCCATATTCGGAAACGTGTTCATGAAATATTCAAAGTGATTTCTGCCATAATCTATCCAGGACGATACTTTTGCTATCCTGGCAAACCAGGCAATATCTCAGATTTATGGTTGAAACTGGAAAAGAAAACAGCATGGTCGTTGGTCTGTTTGCCCGGCTTGATCGATGGATTGCGAACATCGCATAACCAACAAAAAAATACCTGAGTACCAGGTTGTTCTACACACTGCCAGTGAACGAATGCATTCGTTGTAGTATTATTGTTTCTCTATGATATATTTATACGCTGATAGATACATATGCGTGTTCATCTGTTACGTCATTACCACGTACACTATCAGTATGGTTTGTCATAAGCGGATAACCCGCCAAAGATTGACTGCTAGTAATTTCATGTGTTCTCACCTGCCACAGTCGGGTAGGATGGACTGCGTGTATCGCTGTACTTCCGGGTTGAAGGAATTCGAATCCTATTCACGTTCCTGAAAGCAAGGTTTGGATGAATTTGGTCATGTTTTTTCGCATAAACTGGAAATCTGCTTTTCACAATACGCCACCGACGTGCGTGAAACTGCCGGCGCATCTTGCTTTGCCGTTTATCAGCTACTTGAGTAGTATAACGACGACACTGTCGTTGGTTCATTCACTTAGCTGGGAAGTTTGACCGTAAACGTTATATATCGCCAATCGGAATGACATCAATTCGTTGCTAAGTAACGAAGTGAAATGTGCAGATGCGATCCTGAACCCAATTCACTCCATGGTGCACTCGACCATAGTTCTTCCAAACGATTCAACTGCCTTCCCGTGGTCCCGTTAAAAAAATATTAACACTTAATTAACTCCCAACCCTCTCTGCACATAAATCACCCTCGTCAGTTGATTCTGAACAGCAGTCTTCTCAGAAACTCCACCCTTCGTTTATGATGTGGTCATCTAGAATGTAAAAAAGAAATTTTGTCCAACTCATCAACTTGGAAATTTTATTGCCGTTCTAGGTTTTTACGCTAATATGCGAGGATGCTCAAAGACAAAACGCACCAGCACACAGGTCTTGTGCCGGTTTTGTCTAAGCAATCAGTCGCAGAGTCGTCGTTAGTGGTCACATTAGATGAGTATCCAACAAAAGGCGGATTTTTTTCAGTTTGATTGACACTGCTCAACTGGGAATCATTCAACAAGTGATTTGCTTGCACAAGGAATGCAGCTCATTTATGAACAGTACTAATCTCTGCAGTTTTTTTACTAAATAATTAGTTTATTGAACAAACAAATCTCTTGTGCCAAGCCGAAATGATTGTGCTCAAGGGGGTTAGAAGTTAGGATAGCGAATTTCGTCATTCTTGATTTTGGAGATCCCGGGAATCGAAAAAGAACATGGTTAGTATATTGTCAGACAGCGCCCAGACATGGGAAAAGTACATATGCAGAGAGTGACGCATCCCCAAGGTCACCATCGGCACCACACGTTCGGAAAACAGGCGGAGCCCACCAAACAGGTCTTAGTAACATAAGACCAGTGGAGAAGGGCTGAAAGTGTTCACGACAGGAACACCGCCATTGGCTGTACGGAACGAACAAGTGAACGACCATAAGTGGCCATTCGGTCATCCTATATATTTACGCAGAAGCTCTGTATGTTTTGTCCTGACAATACAGCCGTGTCCCGAGTTCTCTGTCTTCTCCTTATCGCGTAGTCTGGCAGGCTCAGTGCAGGCGTGACCAATAGACGGCCACCCACGATACAACATATATTTAATGTAATTCACTTGAGTTCGTTGAATTCTAATCAGTCATTTCGCAGTAACTTGTTGCGCAAAAGGTCAATCAATGAATGAAGCTGTTATCGTTCACATGAAGGCTGCTGAAAGTAGACGGAAATATCTAGAACGAAATGCCAACAGAAACATGGAGCGGTCTTCGTACATTACTTCCATTGGGGCAATATTACAAAGCAGACATTCAGCTGGAGATGCATATGAGTCTCCCGGAAAGGCCAAATTGATGCTTCCCATTTGACTAAAACTACCCCGAATGAAGGGCTAAACAAAGAGGTTCAAGAACTTTAGGGAGCGTTCCACAAGCAAACAGTTATAAAAGATAACTAGAATTTTTAGCAATGTAGGAATACCCAACCAAGTTTGGGTGTATTCCCAGTCAACTACTGGTTAACTTCCTTGAGAGTTAGCACGATCATAAAAACCCAGTTGAAAGTAACTTCCTGAACAACCTATCAACCTGTCTCTGAATGACAATCAACAATATAATCGTCCAATCATATTTATTGATTCGTCCAACCCGTCCTGACCGACATGTTCGTGCTGGTGGCAAAGAAAAAATGCGGGAAGAATGTGAAATATCATTGCCAAACATTCAATCCATGTTTACTTAGACGATGTTTGTCAAAAGAAATGAGAAAAGTGAATGAGAACGTAGCGAAACACACTCATTTGCAAATACACTTGGTTTTTTGATAGACTCACCTGCAACACAGCTGAATCTCTCATTTATGGTGTTTTTAAGCAACTGATTGTGTTGCACCAGGCCGTCTCATATTTTATTTGTTACGATATTCGAGATATCGTGACACGTGTATACGCGTCATGCACTACTCATAAGGTTGCTGAAAATTCTTCGACAATCCACGACCGGTTTTGGGTTCATCAGGTGGGCGCAGTTCCAAAGTTTCCGTCAACCTTATGTTCTACTTGAAACGAAGTTCGCACGAAGTTAGCGAAACACAATCATTTGCCTGAAGACATCATAAACGAGAGATTCAGCTGGCTTCCAGTTAAGTTTGTCGAAAAACCGAATTTGTGTGCAATTGAGTGTATTTCCCTAAGTTCGTGCAATTTGATCTCAAGTAGAACATATGGTTGACGGAAACTCGGGGACTACACTTACCTGATGAGCCCCAAAAAGGGAGGAACAGGTCGTGGGTTGTCGGAGAACGTTCAGCAAACTTATGAGTAGTGTAATACGGTTATAGTTCCCTCTCACTCCAGATGAAGTAGGGTAAACTGCACAGGTGAAATATTCCGACATAAACGGGAATAAAATGATGAACTGTTATTCTGCAAGCCGACCTTGGGTAAACGACTTCGTTTGCATTCAGATTACTGGAGCTCGCCTACTACTGACTGTACTTTATGAAAAATCAGCCAACCAACAAGCTCCGGGGCTTTGGTGTTTATAGCTACGCGGCTCATCGTTCCTTGTAGCAGGTCCAAACGAAACAAGGGACTGATAACCGAAATCTTTTCCTTGACTTCCCGTTAAGTAACCACCGTCTATTTCATCTGATAACTTTTGCCGCGAAAGGCGCCTCCCGATGTGAATAGCGTCTGCAAAAACCTGACAGCCATCTGGTCAGTTCGTGAGTTTATACACCAGATCAGTACGTGTACTGATCAGTAGCAGTCCGGAAACTAAAGTCCGAATGTAGAAAATGTTTCAGGTCCCCTGAGACGGCATTGTCCGACTGACGCAGAACCGTTTCAAAAATTAAATCAAGAAACTCAAGCTTCCTACTTGTAAACAGTTGAATAAAAAGACTTGTTGTCATCAGATTAGGACATCTTTGCAGGAAAAAATTGTCTTTCCCCCCGCTAATCATTTGCCTAGTTTAGACACCTTTTTACCACAAACACCCTTTTTATGGTGCACTGGCGTTATCAGGAAAGTTGGATGGTGGTCTGTTCTCGGTGTTTGACGGTCGGATTGCAAAGGTTTCATCACCAATCGAGGTGACATTATCAGTGAGGAGTCGAGTGGAAATTGTAGTAAAACGAAACGTTAAGTTATTGTCCTTCGGATGGCTCGTGGTTAATCGAAATTAAAGCACTCTACTTTCGGAATCCACACGGATGCTTAAAATTTAACTGACATCCGAATCAAATCAGGTGGATATACTTACCTTCGAATAGTTCCTAAATCGTAAGAGCATTTCTACGCAGTACCAACCGCTACTTTTTCGCCGCATTCTGACAGTTATGATTGTTTCACATCGCTGCCCAGAAGAATCGTAAAAAAAACTTGTTTGATGCTTTCTCGTAGAACCGCACTGAAACAAACGCAGTTGCTCACGTGACTGCTGACGGCTGGCTAAACCTGCGCAAACCTAACAGCAAGTCAGCTGACTTTTTGATCGCATCGGGTTTCGTGATGCGTGGGCGTTGATCGAAGAGAGAGTCGGTCGGTGGAACAAATATGGTCAGTTCAAACTTTGGTTCACAAAACATTTCAAACTATTCTGCTTTCTAACGATTTAGAGTCCATTATTCTGCTAAATCCACAACAATGAAATCTGAGTTTACCTTTCTTTTTCGCAATTACGGGTGGTCGTCTGAGAACGCAGCACTGTACACTGAAACTAGCTAGTGTAATATGTTTGGTCAACTGTGTGATAATGACTCTCCAGGCGGGACTCTAGGCGATGAGATCTGTGCATATTTTGAGCCAGCCCCTTTGCGAAACACTAAATTCTGTCTTAAATGGTTGATATTGGTCTTGACAGTAGCAAGCCTTCTTCAGTTCATCCACTTCGATCTTCATCGGTTTCAGGCGAACGTCCAAATATAATGGAACTCTCGTTGGTTGGACAGTCTTTGATTATAAAATAGGGCAAAGCAGCAGTTTGTTTTCAATGGCAACTTCCTCCTGAAGATGAAGTCAACCTATGCTGAAAAGTCAGTCAACACGGGACCATCAGATGGGGTTTCGGTGAATGAGGGATGAGTTATGCTGCATTGAGTCTTACTGAGAGCTAATCACCCTACTGATCATCTGTTCATGTTCAAACTACTATCCGGAAGGTTGCGCGTTCCAGACAGCCTGGGGTTTCCTGAGATGCTCTCTACTGATGATTCCCAAGGAGGATAAAACAGCTACAAAGTGCTTCTCGGCTTTTCAATATAGATTTGTTTCACTTACAAGACGAAAGCTTCATTTCAAACGTTTCCAAATCTCTCCCACACTACCATCAAAATAGTTCGAGTTGGTACATCAAAGCAGCAGCATTTCTTGTAGGTTTCAGCAGCCAAAACACCTTACCCGGTGTTTATTTGCATTTCGATTGAACGCCGATCTCTCCTTCTGACAAAGCGGCGTGGCTGATGTACGTAGCTGACGCAGGTAAGCGGCAGAATCTGGTCTGAGGCCCTAGGTAACTGAGTACACAGATGGAGTTTCCCATCCATGGGGATATTTTTCCGTCATATTCCGGAATGGGCTAGCGCACTAGAGAGGACGCAAACATTTCTGGCAGCCTAACCTGTCAGGCGGTTGATTTTCTCAAGCTACGGACCCTGGCGACCCACCAGTGAAATCAGTAGCCCTGGGACCCGGATTTCCTCGCAGGGGGATCCAGTTATTCCTGTTCTTCCGCGAAACTCGTCGGATTTCTGTTTGACATTTGTCGTTAGGGTTTTTCTAACGCGGGATTTAGGGATAGATTAACTATCAAGACGCGAAACCAATGACGTGGAGGTCCATGGTTTCAACCGACCCTGACTTTAGGATCGATCCCGTCTAGGTCATGCAAACCCGTCCCTAGTCCTTTTTTCATAAATGTCTTCATTTCTGCCGTCAACCGGTTAGATCTCTTGAGGACGTTCTAAAACCAGGAGCAGGTTGTTTGCTCGAACATCAATGGCACACTAACCACGTGACACGCAGCTGTTAGAAGTAATGGAGAACAGATATTTCCTTTCCTTTCATTTTCAAGTGTAGCTTCAGAGTCACTTGTTTTAATCTTGGGAGTATACTCAATCAATTTTCTTCTCATGGATCCACTTTTTCGTTTTGATCATTAGGCCAATACATGTGCGTTCTCCGATTCTCGTTGGTTCCCAAAAACTTCAGTGATCGTAAACCAAGCCGCAATCATGGTGTGTCACAGAGAGCGGAGAACTTTTTTCGTCCGATGACGTCCGATGATCACAGCAGAATGTTATCCGGCATATCGGTCTAGTCAAAACCATGTGTTCCGACAGGCTATCAAACACCGATCGAAAAAAGAACTCAGAAATCTGTGCGCATAATTACAGCCTTTGGTTGAACCCATCAAGTAAATGGTATTGTGGATGACGTACACACAGCACAATCAATAAAGCAAGCATTATTGCTAGCGCACAGCTACCGTCACAGTGAGTTTCACTGAATCACGTGATACGTATAACGAAACACTCTCGATTCGAGTGATAGACAGAGCAGATCGCGGGGAGAGTTCAGTAAGAAAACCACTGGTGAAAGCCCGTGAGTGGCTTGATGGTGAATAACTGTCTTACAAGAACAGTTCGCTTGTGGGAGTGGCAAACCAGGATAAGATCACTGAAAAGTTAAAACAATGTTCTTACGCTGCTTGATTTTTAATACCAAAGCTTGGGTGGGTGAGGGTCGCTAGGAATCCCCAGATAACATGGGTCAATCCGTTCTGGTTCTGACCAGTTGAGCTGCGCTGTTTACGCAAACCAAGTCAAGTCTAGGCTACAGTAAAACACGGAAAACTGAAGTGATTCGACGGAACTCGGTACACCAACTGCAAAACTTGCGCAGGGTCCAGTAATTGGTGTGTTTGCTCTCGGTTCGAGTATTTTTTCAAATCAAAGGTAACGGATACGGTAGCGGACGATGCAGACATATGCCTGCAAGCGCTTCGCAAATTCTGCTTCTGCTTGAAGCCAAGAATAAACGCAAATCGAAAGAGGACCTGCGGAATTGATGCAGCATAAATGTTCGCAATGCCAGCGCTACATACTACAAAGTTGCCCGCAGCATTTTTTATGAATGGCCTACTCATATAGTGTGTTGGTAGTACGAAAATGTTTTGAAATTCCAACTGCGATTTCGCCCCACGAGTGCAGCCAGTCTGTACTGAAAATTCGAGAAGAACTGTGCCGATATGCGATCATTACTGGAAATCATCCGCTGCGCGCATCTCACGAAACTCCAGGGAGCTTCGAACCGGCAACCTCCTTGCTAGTCACATGAACACCAAACAATTCACGTGATCTCCCGGAAGGCTCGTGTGATGCATACTATTGATGATTCCATATAAGGAGAGTAGTTTCCTTCGTGAAAATACACTGTGATATCCCGAATATCGTGCCAACTGAATCAGGAGGCGGACTGTGCGCGGCACATCCAGTTGTAGAATATCATAAACGAGAGATTCAGTTGAGTCTCCCGTGAAAACCAAATTGATTTGCAAATGATTGTATTTCTCGAAAACAGTCCAATTTGGGTTCAAGTAGAACATATGGATTACGGTGGAAACTCGCGGACTGCGCCTACCTGATGAGACCCAGGGAGAGAGAAACCGGTTCTGGGCTGTCGAAGAGTTTTCAGCAACTTTGTGAGTAGTTTCCTTCATGAAAGACCAACCTTGTGAGTAGTTTCCTTTATGGAAGAGAAAGAAGCTTTTCGGCACACGCTGACATCCCTTGCAGTTATACGGGATATCCTGGCCATTCTGGATGAAACTATGCCAGAGCTGTTTCATTCGTTTTTACCACGTCGTCCTGGCGACCTCAAAGTGATTGATCGGTCTAACCTGCTACACTACTCATCTTCTAGTTTTGGAAAGCAAAGTTCTCCAACCTGAACCACCGTGAACCTTAGTTTTGTTTGATGTGCGTCATCCTGTGATGCAAGAAACCAGAAGCAATCTGAATCAATCTGGTACCTAGGAAGCAAATGGGTTCTGACATTCTGACCCTGCAGGCCTGGTTGAAACTCAACCGAACCCCACTTGTGTTAAGTTTGACAGAAGCGAATGCTCATACGTTTTCTACATAAAGTCTATATAATGAATAAACTTCCTAGAAAAAATGTTTAATCGATGGATAGGCTTTCAACTCGTTTGTGAGCATAACTCAGGTGGGGAAAACGGGGCAAGGCTAATCGGCTTTTTTCGCTGGTATTTTCAGTTCCAACCTAGAGCTGGGTAGTATAAGCATGCATAGTAAGTGTCTATTTCATGTCATCAGCTTGTAATGTAGTCATTGTGTCGTTTAGCACGCCTGGTAAATCACTGCGGTTCACAGGTACAAAACGATTTGACGTCAAGTGAAAAACCATTGACGCAAGAATGTGCTCAGCTCTTGATCGTTTTTAACAAATCGAAAACTGTCATGAAGGGATCTGACCTCGCCACGGTGTGACGTTTTGTGTGCTTCCATGATCTGCTGAGTTATCTTGTGGAGGTGTTCGTGCGACATTCGCAGACTATGTCATAACAGAGGTTGGTCAATAGTTAGAGGCCTGACGAACACAGTCTCCTGATCCTCTACTTTGTGGGGTGGAAAGGTAAGAGGAAAATTGTTGTCTAAAAACGTAATGCATCGCTGTCTTGCTGTAGGGGCGTCGCGTCGATCGTCGCGGGGTTCCACTGGCTGGATCGTCTTGTTTGCCGCAGACAGTAGGGGGAGTGAGTTGAAACAGGGTGCTACTAACACCTCCCCTCCCCCTCTTTCGCAAACTTTCTTCCAGCTCTCCAGGAATAAGTCTCTTCCTGTATGTCCATCAATTAGGGTTGACGACGCTGTTCTTTGCGTATCGATTTTGATCGTAGCATCTGCGTGTCAGCCAGCGCTGACAGCCATGGGCTCCCTGAAATCAATCTTTAGGCCTAGACCCTCAGTCAATCTGGTTCAGTTTTACTGTCCATGCGCTGAAGCAAGCAGAGCAGCAGGTTGATCTTGAACTGGACTTGCGTGGCATTGATGTCTGCTGTGTATAGGGAACGATAATTCAACATTCAAGCACGGTGTAACGGTGACACTACTGATGGGGACGCACGCGAGTAGTATGTGTTGTTCGTAGAATCTCGCTTTGCGTCTTTTGAAAAGGGGAGATCTGTTGCGGAATTCGTGGAGCCACTTTGTAACATTTGCTTGGATTTGGCCGTCGGATGAGTGGAGTCAGTGAATCTCCAGGAAAGTTCAAGAAGACGCGTTCGGGAGAAAATGGGTGTTCAGTTTAGATTAGAGTTTTGCTTCCCTGTTCAATGGTCTGTGACCGGTCAGTTGGCATTTCCTAGTAGATAACTCCGCAGCGAGGGCCTTCAATGGTCTGTAACCGGTCAGTTGGCATTTCCTAGTAAATAACTCCGCAGCGAGGGCCTTCTTCCTTTCAAGGTAGTTGAGCTAACTGCACCATCTTCCTCCTTTCGCTTCCGGTTACGCACCGCTGGTGTAGGGGTGATCATCAGTCTGAGCGGAATGATCCCTGCTTGAGTGGGTATCCGTTGATGGTCGCATGCATGCAGTCCATCTGGTGCTGTGCTTGGAGCAGTCTCATAAGCGGGAAGTTGATCGTCGACTGTCTGTTGTGTCTGCTTACACTCCAACCGACAGAGCTCTGACACAACCAAAGAGTGTCCGTTACGACGAGTAAATTCTCCGATATCGTTGTGGTTACGAGATATTCGAGTACACAAATGGACAGGCTTAGAATATCTCATACTCATTTGGACGGTCAGCTTAGATTACACTCGGTGCATTCAGACGATGACGAGTAACTGCTCCAGTTGTGTGCAGACTGCCGACTGTTTTTATGCGTTGCTAACTTTCGAAATATCCGGAGTCGTCTGGTTACAAAATGTCCTCTAACGGCATGCCAGACAGGGACCTAAATGACCTTCAGTTACCGATGGCGCGAATTAACAACCAACTGCTACTCGTTTTTGGATATTTGTGTCAATTCTGAGCATTTGTTTCCTCGGAGTTGCTTTTCTGTTCACTCTCCAGGGTAGCGCGAGGTGTGTGTAGTTCATTTAGCAAGCGAAAAGGTAGCGTGAGGTGTGGATAATTCGTTTAGCAAACGAAAAGCTTGCAGATCCCGAAGTTAAACGAATTCACCAGAATCATCTACTGGAGTACCTTCCAAATGCTCCACCGTCGGGTGTAGAGTTTTGCTCGAACAGGGTCACCTCACCATTGCACAATTCTGGGAGTTTCGTTCGTGGCACGGCACTACCAGGTCCTCTCAGACACTGGATACTAGAAAGAAGAGCGAAACTTGCCAGCCCCCAACATAATTCAGCCTGAAGTACGTCAATTAAAACTTGGTTTGTTTGCCGACCGTGAAGCCTGGTGGACACAGAAAACTGGGGAAATGAAAGATGCCCAGAAATTCAGGAATGCNTCAGGAATGCCGAAAAATTATTTCGGCTAATCCACCCAACATGCCTCCGGGAACCCGAAAATGCAATACAAGAGGATTCACTTAGATTTTTATCTAAACAGCTTTTTCGGGTATCATCGAGAGCGCGAAACAAACATTTTAGGTTGAAAATTTTCTTTTTGGCATCACCATAGGGAATTCCACGACTCCAAACATGATCCTCGTTGGCTTCCCAGTACTCAATTTTGCTGGGAACTCTTCGACGGACCATGACCGTCCGTCGTCCACCATGAAGCTCACGGGTACGGATAATCCCCGAATTCCCTTCAACCTTTTGTTCTACGAAAATGGGACCCAATTCAGCAGATGCTTATATGTGCAGACTCATGTGATCTCGAGGAGAAACCCAAACAATCTCAAATGAATCTCTTGTTAGCAGCATTCTGCAACTGAATGTGCCACAAAAAGAGACGATTTATGAAGTGTCACAGTACACTGCCTCGATAGAGTACACTACTTAGGAGGTTGCTGAAATCCCTCCGACAGCCTGCAACCAGTTTCAGTTGGACAAACTCACAGACAGAAGATTCAGTCGGGACTCAATCGAATCAACGCGGCTCGCAATTGTCGCTGTCTTTCTTATACTATAACACGATTCAGCTAACATGGCACGGTATAGTCTAGTTGACGTAGCCCAGTCAAGTCATCCAATATCGATTTGTTGCTAAAAGACATTCTTCTATTTCAGTAGCACCTGAGTGAAGTTCTCGTGATGCGTGCACAACGTCCGCCCAGACTTCAAGCCACTGTGATAGCATTGGACACACTACCGTGTCCTTGATAGGCTAACAGAAGGTAGACCTTGGGTAGACCAATCCGGGGAAGAGCAGGGTTAGCTCCATCGATTTTGGTATTGACTTCCTTAACAGTGTTGTAATCCGATTTGGTGCAAGGTATATGGGTTCGTCCACAAGATCCAGTTGTTCTAAGGTCTTCACCTTTTCCGGTAGCGCACACAGAGTGAGTAGTCGCGATGGGATTCATCGTATTCATGATGACGTTATTTGGTTTGTCAACAGTCTGGATGGGATTTGAACCAATCAGTGGTCCCATCGGCATACTCAAGATCCTGATATGTTCCCTGGAAGGAAATTTCATGCCGGGCGTAATAGAGGTAACAAGGATTTTTTCAATATCATCTTCACTACAAGACCAAATAAGAGAGACACTAAAAGGCAACACTGAGAGGCACCAATTTTGGGTGGATACTGGGGTGCAGTGACAGAGGACAGCTTTAGAGGGTAGATATCACCAGTCAGCAAAACGATCGAACGTGTCAACCGTTATACGTAACACACTACTCATAAAGTTGCTGGAAATTCTTCGACAGCTCTAAGAAGACAGCAACTTTTGACTTGTTCATACGCGATGGGTTTGGAAATGGCCTTTTGTGGCATTTATCGTGCAGAACCCTGATCGCGAAACTTGCTCTTCTCGTGCACTGCTTTCCTAGCAGAGTGGTTGACGTCCCTAAGACTGTTGTGAACCACAGTCTGCTTAATGCGTTCTTATTATCGTGAACCCCGTTCTGGATAGCCGATCGATAGTCTGGTACGCTTGACCAGACCAGACAACGTCAATGAACGTGTGAGCCGGCTGATCCATTGATCACTGTCGCGTTAAAGCGGGTCAAAATAGTGATACTAAGAATACAACTCATCTGTGTGAAGAACAACCAATCAAATCTGTCTCAATGAAGACGGTTATTCCATTGGCTGTTATGTAGTCCCGCTACATTCGGAACTGGTTTTTTCGTCACCCTGTAAAATCTCCACTCTCGCACTTCGACATTCACTGCCGTCTCAGATTGTGAGGTCTTAGTAACAGCTTCAGCTTCAATATGAGTGCAAAATCACCCAGAAAACCCCTGGAATATTCGGTGTCGCTCATTGGTGTTTGTTGCCGAGACTGCTGTCGTACGAAGCTTGGGCTACCCACTAAAGAGGTGGAAACTGTAGGAGCGTGGGCTTCATCAGGAACAAGTTGCTAGTCACGCAGAAAACAGATTTTAATAGTGTCTCTAAAGAGGGAGGAGGCAGTCAGGTGACTGGAGGGGCCAGTTATGTCAAATTCAGGTTTATCTTGATGTTCTATCCAATTACTTTTGGAAGTGCGAATAGAACCTCAACTGATCAATGACCGTGATTGCTGAGGCCCGGTCAAACTTGTTTGGGTCTCAGAGAAGTACTTGTTCCAGGAACATCTATGAGTTCTCCCAAGTTAATTTGCTCCGAATTTACATGTGAACTCCATTTTGTCCCAATAAATTCATCTCCCGTGGCTGAAGACCGTGTTAACTGCTGAGTTTAACCGAGGACCCTTACCTCTTCAGCGTTGTATGTCCCCCCGAGCGCTGAAACTAGTTGGTTCTGCTGCTGAGTGCGCTGTCCCTTTGGGAGGATGATCCACAAAAGGCACCTTTTGAGTGCTGTGTTACTCCCAGGGGGTGAGGTCTTCCGTTCGCCGTTTCGTCTGACAAAATATTGGGGGTGTCCACTGCACAGCGGTGCAGCCCATTCGAGATTTACGTCTGGTGTGAAGTCTTTCGACGTTTCCGGAAAAGTTTGAGATTTGATGCTGGGCAACGTTTCGCTTTTGACACAAGCTCTGTTAGACCAAGTGACTACGAGGTTACGAGGTTGGTCGAGATTCAAGGCGGAAGGTGAACCAAGCTAAATCTAATTCAATTTAATTCAAGGTTAATTCAAGGTTTAATGGTCTAAAAAGCAATTAACTTTACAAGGACCATAGGGTGAACGTATATACACAAAGGGACGCAAAAATATGCCTAATGTTTACTGAGTATCACATGGAGTTAAATAGTTCCAGATTCGGTTTGGACATAAGATGTGCATCTAAATTGTTCTTGAAAATGGTTAAACTCGGCGAATG